>NC_085093.1:5105017-5320017 GCF_963422355.1 Corticium candelabrum | reverse complement strand
GTTGTAGGAAATCTCAGTTCCTTGACCAACAGCGAGAGAATAGTCGCAGTGAGCAAGAACGAGAGGCATTAGATCGCGTTCGACGTCATATGCAACGAGATGAGCTGGTGTGACATCATCCGTCGACACTCGATTAGGTTCCCTAATTTTCGCAAACAAGTGATAAACATAAAGCACAGAGATGGCAAAAAGCTCGGTACCCTGTCTGTCTTGATATTCTACGGTAATTTGCAACAAATTCATTGTGAGTGCAGTTTACAAGATAATCAACCAAACTTGTAGCACACGTTCCCTCTTCCACTGTTCTTGGTAAGAGAAAGGCGATGGGTGTGTCTTTGTCGACGTGGACAAGCTCGTGCTCCTTCTTCTTTGGTCTAAGCCGGCCTGTTCAAGATCTCATGTGACGCAATCGAACATTTAATAGTATACATCCAAACTAACCATGAGTTAAAACAAATTGCCTGACAAGTAGCCACGCCTTATTGAAGTTTTCTATCAGATTCTCAAATGTCCGTCTTTCTTCATCTGTGTACAGCGTCCATACAAGTACAGTACGGTGACATAACAGCAAAAACCAACTTACAGTCTTCGACAGATTCAAGGAAGTTTCCCACCCGAATAGTTAGTGCTTCGTGCTGTGACATTTTCCTGTCATACTTGTCCAGCATCATCTTTTGCAGTTTGATAATATCAGGAAGATATTGCAACGCTCTCAACTTTGGCTCCTGCGTAGCAAAACTAATGTGCAATACGTCTTGACTATTGAACTATACTATACACAAAATACCTGTCGAAGAAACTCTTTCAAAAGTTGACAATCGCTGTTTCCAGTTGAGCTTGTTTGCTGTTGTAAAGTGTGAGAAAGATGATCGATGCTCACCGTTACACGGTGTCGCCACAAACGAGAGGCCGATTTCGAACCAGCAGGATCTTCTAGTTCGTAAACAAGCCTAAGCAACTTGCTATTCCCTGCGGACCAAATATATAGCAATTTTTCTGAAGTCATGGCACAGGCATTAGTTTACCGTATTTATGATCGTTCATAATTTGTTGGATCCAGTACATCATGCGGCTCTGCATCTCCTTTGATCGAACGTAGCAATATATCACTACTCTATGTGAAATGCTATTTCAACTGTATGCTTGCCTGGAATGTCGGTAATATGTAGCTTCTATTAATACATTCTTCCCACGAATCACGCTCCTGTGCTGTCAACAAGCGACCATCTCCAGTAATACCTAACGCACAAAGTTATAGAAGACTTCCATCATCATCCGTCACTGCATATACCCGTAACCTTCAGCAGCTTGTGGATTGTCAGCAATTCGACTCAGAAACTTATGGCAAACAGTGACGCCGTCTTCAACAGTTCGTCCAATTGATTTAGCAAACAGGCGAGTATCGAGTTCAAAATGAGACCAAAAGAACTCAGCAAGATCGTGCTGATTGACCGCTGCCTTAACAACATGATTAAGGCCGACTAGGAGAGTCTAAACATTAGTTTTTTCATGAGCCTACTTCGTCGAATTTAATTTTTCTATTTCTACCTATTTACCTACAACATATTTACATACTTGATCTTGACTGCAAGACGCCCAGAGAAGTACACCGTGCAAAAGTATGCGCACCAACGCACAAGCTGGAGGTGGCAGACTTCGTTCTGGTGTAGGATCTTGAGACCTCCTGTTGGTTGGGCCAAGAACGTGACCTGTTTGCACTCTAGCATGACTATAGAACAAACAATATCAATCGTGGTCAACGAAGAGCGATTGTTTCTGCATTACTCGGTGGCGTTTGGGTCTTGGGTATTCTTTCCTATCGGTTCTCCACAATCAGGACACCGCAAAAGAACTTCAGGTCTGCCACACTAAATAAAAAGGAATTCGAAAATTCGTGCAATCACACAAATGTCTTGATTGACATACATCGGCAACCAGATAAGGATGCCCATTCTTGCACTCTTAAATGAAAGCAAATTCTGCATGCTAGTCAAGTTCGACAATAGAGTGATATACTGACTTACCATACCACAGTGTACCTTCTACCAATTGCTTGGCCTCTTCAAAATAATTATCCGGCATTGCAGGTAAATACGAACTCTAAATATCATAATAAAATCACCTAATACATACATGTATAAATATCAGGATGTTACATACCGCTAAGTTGTTGGGTTCATTGAGCATCAGACGAAGAGATCGAACAAGTTTTGATTCGTCACCACACAGTACTGTGAGATACACGTGAAGTGCAAGACTGGCAAGACTTCGACTCTCCGCGCTCATCCCGGACGAAACTTGCAACTGTACCAATGGTCTGCCTTGACTATTGTTGACGAGTTCAGCTGCAAATGACCGTGCGTTTATTGGAAGGAACGAAATACGTTGGCAATAATCCTCAATCAACGTCAACGTCTACCGAATCAATAAAACCACAAAAATCATACAAAGTCTAAACATTGCCTGCAAGTGTGATATACTTGTGAAGAAATCTGTTGTTCAACTTGCAACGCTCGACGACAAGTAACTTCTCTATAGATTGCCAGTAACAACGGGATAGAAGGCTTTCGACCGCTTTCGCCTTCCTTCTGTGGCACAACGAATTGCTGCATATTAACTTCAGATATAGGTAATGGTAAATACAGATTGCTCACCGACAATGCCTCCTCGATATGCTTTGTTTCCTTGGAAACAACAGTTTGCGCAACCGCATTTCTAAATCGTTTGTAAGGTTCGTCGAGGACAACGCAGTAATCGAGTAAAACAGGATCGTCCTACGACAAAACAAAGGCTTTAAATGGCAAGACAGCAGAGGTGGTAATAGACAGCAATTTTGCCATACGAAATCCTGTTGCAGCCTGTCCGTTAGCCACACCAAATCCAAATGGCAAATATCCCGCAACTTTCCTAGCACATCTTGCCCTTTCAGCAACATCAACTGTTTCACTAAATATAATGAGAGCTGCGGGTCGGGCAGATCACGGCAGACCGCTTGTACCGTTTCGAGCAAATCTGTGACGGCCCTAAACTCAAACTGACGTGAAACCAAATGCGACGAAGTAACACTTCTTTCAATTAGTCCCAATCTATGTTTCTCATCATCGTCCAAAAGATCTCCAAGAACGTTAGCGGTGACGGTGAAACCAAACCTTGCACTAGCGACTCCTTGCAAGTACTTCAAGGAAGATGGTTCACCTTGCAAATTTCTTGCAGCTGACTTCAATTCCGTTACAGCTGCTTGACAGCGATCCTCGGACTTCGAACCAGCTAACTTATGATGCAAAGAATCCTAGGTAGAAACATGACAACTGATTAATTGGCAAGTCATAGATATGGTCACGCCTACCTCAATACAATGCACAAAGACAACACCCAAGTCTTCCAAGTCGTCAATCCTATCACCTCTCACATACTGACGGGCATTTTCAAACACCATCTCAACGTATTCAAGAGTTAATGGTAAACTTGATATAAACGTATAAACATGGTAACAAAAACAACATCAAATAGTCTCAATCTGTTTACCTGTACTTCAGTAACAGTTGCAAGATAAAAGACCTCACCACTGGACGTGGATCGATTGCGTCTCGTTCAAAAGGTGAAAAGGGACGAGTACCGTTTTCCGGCATTGTCAGCCTCTTTTGCACGACCATCTCCATCAGCATATGCACAAGCTCGGGCTCAGGTGGATCAGTTGTCGTTTCACTAAATGTGTACACAGAGACCAGTTCCATAAAGAATGCGGTACTGCACTGTTTGAACTTCTTGTAATGATCGCTAGCTCGCCTACAGAGAATTCAATAAATGAACACAACTAGATATATCAAATGGACAACATAAACCCACGTGAGAGTTCTGTCTGCAACGGTCTGAAAATCCTCGGGAACTTCTTTGCTGCATAACGGACACTTCAATCCTTTTTTAAGTTGCTCTCCAATGCACGATTTGCAGAAAATATGCTTGCAGGGTAACTTGACGGGGTTTCTGCTCTCCCATTGGTAGAAACAAATTGTGCATTCATCGCCGTTTGGTCTGTTGTGAATTAGATCTGTGTTAACATACGAACAATCATTGACGATATAAACATGAAATTTACCCAAATAGATGAAACGCATAATCTTCAGATGATTGGTTCAGAAATCTCTGAACAACACGGATTGAGTATGCCTTCGTGAAATCAACTTCGATGCTCTTCAAATTCTAAACGGTAAAACGAAAAAATAGATGCGGTTAAAGTTAGTAGGTCCTCCTGGTAACTATGATCTAAAACAGCACATTAGCAACTGTAACCTGATACAAGGTGGATGGTAACGCAACAACGAATGGATTGTTGTGAGTCATTGACTCGGTGTGTTCTAGAAAGAGTCTAACAGCACAATATACCGCCCACGTATTTCTAATAAAAACACCACAAATTATCTATTTTTTCAACATTACAAAACCAACGTCGTTACGGATGTACTTACTTGGCGTCGTCGTGCAGAGCGCTTCTTATGTTACCAGTAAATGGCAACGTCAGCCATGACTCTATGACAGGTTTAACTGCTCGCACTCTCTTTAGCCAGGTACTTCTTTGGGAGGTATTTTGAAGAGCCGCTGTTGGAGACAATTCTTCCAACAGTAAAGGAGCAGCCATAACATCTGTAAGCTAGAGAAACACATAAAATGCTTTGCCAACCATACTTGTCAACAGCACTTTACCACTTCAGTGTCGGGTACTCCTTCCAGTTGATAACAAAGGTTAGCAGCCATGCCAGGGCAATGACGAAAAATATTATTCAAGCACGACAGACGAGTCTTGACGTGCGCATACGCAGCATGAACTGACGGTATCGTCAGATTGCGAAAACCGCTACTTGTCTTCTCTACCTCGTCAACGTCTAGCTCGTCAGACCTTATTTCATTCAATCCACTCATAACTGTTGATTCGACAAGCTAAAACAACGAAATTTCTATCATTGATAACAACAACAAAACTGGAGAGTCAAACACCTTCATTTCTTCTTTCGAAGAGACGTTGTAAACCATGTGAATAAAGTCGTACAGATACCGGCGACCAAGCTCGTCAGCGCAATGACTACTGACTTCACAAATTTTGCGTACTACTGCACCTAGATCGCTGCTATCAAAGAGACGCTGCACAGTTGTAACAATCTTCTCGCATCGGTCAGCTGCAATATCCTTAGCCTTTTTCATCATGCCATCTAATTCCAGCTTGACGACGTACGAGAAAGGAAATTGAGCAGAGAAAAGATGATCGTTCAAGCCCGATGACAGTACACGAACTCGTTGGCTTACTGCCTTTTGAACCGGAGACAAAAAGTCGTAGTCATGACCACTTATCAGTGAACTGTTGAATATACCAAGCCAAAGATCGGTCAACCAACTCCTACTTCCCGCTGCCACCTCTTCCAGCAACTTCAGGTTGTGGTTACGATCGACAAAAGCAATTATTTTCGACAGTACGGGCGTCAGCGTATCGACAATGCGCAACCACAATGCGCGGCGAAAGGTTCCTCCCTTCTGGAGACTGCTGTGACTAAGGGCTTCGTTCCGCACCCACGCAGTCGCTGAAGTCGAGTCCTGGCAACTCTCCTGTTCTTGAAGAAGTCGAATAACTTGATGTTTCAGCTGTCCAAAAAATGGTTCACACGTTGGTACATCTAAACGACTGTCACCAGGCAATAACTGCATAAGAATGTGAATTCGCTTTGAAGTGTTATCAATGGACTCGTCCATGTCGTCTAAAAGACTGACGGCTCCGTGTATGCAAGACCTCAATACTGCCTCCGCATTCAAAACGGGCGACGGTTCGGTCACGGTTTCATTGGGTTCAATGACACCCACGTCTTTAGACATATCGGATCCCAAGTCAACCTCAAAATTGGATACCTGAAATTCCGCCGCGGTTCCTAATAAAGAACTTATTTTCTTGTTTACTAATGAGGTAATAGAGGGAGTGAGAACTTGATTTGCTGGACGTAATTCATCAATATGAACTTCGTCCCACACGCCGCCTTGAAATCCCCTGAAGAAACCTCCCGTGACTCGCGGCAACTGAATGACTAAAACCAAAGGTCGAAAGTAAGCACATTCTCGTTCTGGCGATTGCTCTAATGCTTGTGCAAGGAACGATTCACGCTCTTCCTGCACTAAGTATCGAGCACAAGCCACCAGTTCACTGTTCATATCACCAGCTTCACACTGCACCAATAGAACTCTGCCTTGTGGTGATTCACAGTTATAGAATTCTTTCAATCTTTTCACAAATTGCTGTTCGTTGTCAAACTGCTGTAATGCTATTGAATCAATATCAATAACTAAAGCTTTGCGGAATTCTGTCAGTCCAACTGAGAGAAGACGAGAGTGAGTTGTAACTTGAAGCAAGAGACTCTCTTCTGTACCGCTCTCCACCAGCTTAGCTTTAAGGTAATCTAAAAGACTGGAATGGCGCTGTTGAGAAAAGTATAATTCCCACAAATGACTCGCTTCGCCAGAAAGTTGAGATACGTGCAAACGAGCGACAGCATCGGGAGTTGCGCAGTTGAGAAGAGAATTTACAGCAAGTTCAAAAACATCGGTTTCTTCTCTCGTGTTGCGAAACAAGCTCGATCTTTCGCAGATCAGGTTCCTTCTACAAGCCTGTAGCACCACAGTGGCGGCTGCATCGTCGTTGAAACCGACAAAAGCATCAGCTACTGAAAACTGTGTTTGCCCAGTGTCGTTGGAACGCCAAACGTGTTGTTGTGCATCTACAGACGCAAACAATTTGGCCCACTCATTCACGCGATCGACGATGATTTGCTGTTCAGGCGACAACACAGAATCCATGGCGAGGAAGTGCTTCTCCATTCGGTTGATCAAAGGAATAGGAAACTTGTCGTACACCTCTGTCTGTTCTGCTATCAATATTAATCTGAAATCCTTGTGAACTTGACATTTAACTCTGTGATTACCAAGACCAAGATCAACAAACCTCTGACCACCGTGATACACATAATATTGATTCAACGCATCGTATAAACTCTCATACAACTTGTTCAAGTTGAGAAGAACAACCATCCTACCTGTTGCCATACACACTTTGATGCGATTGATCGTACGGCATACGTGCGTATATTCTTGATCTTTTGGAAAACTGCTACCGAAAATAATGACAGGGTCATCGTCGTTTAAAATCCGTTGACGAATGATGTTGAGAGCTGCATAATTTTTTGTCAACATCAGCAGATACCGACTTTCCCCAAGATTGGTTACACTCTGTTTTTGCAAATTAGCCTGAATGAGACCGACGGCACTATTATCCAATTGCTCTTCATTCTCAGATCTTAGATTGTCCGCAGCACCTGAGCAACAACGACGGAATACGGTGATTATTTCATCGTCACTTTGGCCGCCAAAATTCCTTCTCACTGCATGTTCTAGTTGATTCCAGGTGGGAGACTGTTTGCTCGCGCGACAGAGTGAAAACAACATTTTGACGAGACTATAGAAATCTCGAAGTCCAAAGAACTCGCGCTTTTGTGTTCTATAAATTTCTTTGTAAGAACTGGCTAGACCATCAAATAAGAAAGATAACAAAATTTGTATATGACGGTCTGAGCTGCATATACCTTGCGCACTCACAATCAGTTCACTGTCATCAGGCACCTCTCTATTGACGAGTATACCTCTATTCATTTTGGCCGGATCTAAAGCCCAGTTCGATAATCCAACGAAAGAAACTCGATTGGATCGACAGTTCGTTGCTTCTTCGAAGTCATCCGCACCCGCGGTACCGTCATCCAAGAGTGGATGCAGCGCCTTGAGAGGAAGACGCGGCGAGTCCTCTGCCAGTCCGACTTCGTCCAGAACAACGCACGACACAAACTTCTCAATGTCGCGTTCTTTCTGCGCTCGTTGACATTGCTGGAACACTCCAATTATACCGTCAGCAGTTGAGAGAGGACTACATTGATAAGACACCATATGACATTGTTTGAGAGCTTGAAACAGAGTAGAACTCGACAACTGTCCTTTCATAGAATTCTTGACAACATCCTTGGCGAGTGACTTTGAGCTTCCCGGTTTTCCAACCAGAAACAAAGGAATACGAAGATCGATGCAAACAATCATCATAAAAACGTTCTCACTGAGAGCATGGTTCCTTGCTATTTGAGGAGGAAGTTCTAATTCGTCGAGAAAGACTTGTTGACAGTTCTTAATTTCCCTCTCGATCTGTTCGACTCCACCTGGAACATTGCACGGAGGTCTAAAATGAGGAGTAATATACACAAGAAAAGGTCGTCGCTCTCGAAGTCTGGCTTGATAGCAAACTCCTAGGGCAAAAATAAAGGAACGCGTTAGATATTCAAGTTGTGGTAGCTGTCTGTTTGCTGGTAGCTGAGAAGAGTATTCGTCGTGTTTGACTGCCATCCTATGTTCTAGTTGTCTACGCAATTTGTAGAACCAAACCATCACCATCATGGCTCTTTCTACGTCTCTAAGACTAACGAAACTGCACTCGTCATCTTGTTTCCTCATGTAACTTTGTGCAGCTGCAAGTACTTCAGTAACGACTTCTATCAAATTGAGAACATTCGGAACTGACTCTCTGATGGCCACATGACGACTGACAATCTGCTTGACGTAGAGCCTTTCTATGTCAGGATTCAGCTGACCAAAATCCCATACAAGTGCTTTCATACTTTCTGGTAGGTCGTGCACGCGATATACTAAACGACGCAAAGGAATGTGTCCAAGTTTGTCTTCCGTTTCGTCTGCGGTTACGTGGTAACCGAGGCCAGCAGACTCTAGACGCTCAATCATTTCTTTCGTGTGCTTTCTGTAAGGATTACAAGCAGCGATGACTTGAAGAGATGATCCCAGTCCTTCCACTTTCCTTCCATTTACACGTTTATCACACATCAACTCCTTAATCAGTCCCAGTGCATCCGTAGTATTTGCCTCGTCAAGGAAAAGTACAGTTTGAATTGTAAATCCCGGATAACCTCTTCTATTGTTACGAGCAACACGTTCGGCTTCATACACTTTTGCAATTATGTCGCCTCTGGTAACACCTCCGTGAACTTTCATTAATATCATGTTTCTTGCCTTTGTCAAGTTAGACTGTAAAGAACACATGTAACGAATCAATCTTGTTTTGCCACAACCGGTCTCTCCCATTATAATGACGGGAATGCCACAACGAAAGCGCATTTGTATAGCCAATATCTTCTTCACATTATCCATTGTCAGTTCGTAAGTCTCATCCGGGTCGTACACATTCCCTACTCCCATGACAGCACATAGCACCTCCAGCTTACGAACTTTTGACCAATTATCGTAGTTTTCTTGCAGACGAAATCCTTGCGTGTAAAGAGCTGTACTTAAATCCCTTGACATGATTGAGTCTAAAACTTGACCATTTCGCGGGTCCATCAGTCGTCCATCTCGAGTAATCTGAACTTCTACAAACGTAACCGAATGTCTGTCTTCGTTGAAGAACATATAAGGATGAGAAGAATGCTCCCAACGTCGACGTAAGACCATCAATTCAACTTGACTTGCAGTGGATTCATCAAAGGACTGCGTTGCAAAGTCTCTCGACATAAGAATCATAAATTTGATAACAAATTGCTTAAAACCAGGTAAATCGTTGCCATAAGCCTCGGGATTGCAAAAATCGTTTTTCTCACAATCCCGAAGTTGACTGCTGAGAAAGTTAATGAAATGTTTAAGTTGACTCCAAGTTGGATTATCGAGTCCGCAATTGGACAACAATGTCTGCAAGCACGTTAGATGAGTTCCCTCTATGTTAGACGCACGAAAAGTGAAAGGATCAAGATTGTCATTTCTGTTGTACCTTTCGAGATATTGAAATGCTCTCTGAACATTAGAATTTCGAAATTCAGCTTCGTCCATATCCGGATCACCTACATTTGGAGTTACTCCACCAGCCAAAAACCGCTTTGCTTCCTCGGGTGAGTTGCAGCTAACAGATGGTAACCAATCACATATAGAAATACTTGCCTGCAGTTTAGAACTTCTAACTCTACGTGTCATACCGGATGATGCAACTCCACTTTGATTTTGAGCAATCATTGCTACAGTCGACGTTATCTCTAAAACATATAAATCGTCTGGACTCCGTCTCCAAACGTGTCCTTCGGTGTCAGAAATTTCTCCCAGTATCAACAGCCTAAACAGGAAAGTGTCCAACCCTTTGACTACCGAAGGAGAAACGTCGACGTGAATGAGTCGCGCCAAAGGTGCGTCAGAGGAAGGAGACATCGGCAGCAAAATTTCCAAAACCGTGTTTGTGTTCACTTCGGTATCATGCAACGGAATCACGACATGAAGAGGCTGATTTGAAGTGTTTCCAAAACCAGTTCTCGCAAAGCGGTTTTGAGGAAGATCGCTCAACTTGTGTGCGATGTGATCTATGAAAAACGATTTACCATCACCTGCTCGACTTGACATTACTACCCTTACAGAACTGTTTTGGTGATCTAATGACGCTGCAGGAAAGAGTTGTCCGCCCAAGCCTTGACGGCTAGAAGGAATTGTGTAGAACTTGCTTTTAAGATAAGACTGAATTTCTGATAACGATGGGAGAGGAACATTGGCTCTTCTGTAAGAATCAAGAGCATCGACCATGTACGATTTATCTTCATTTTCAGCTGAGCAAATGACCACAAACTTATAGGCAACATAACGCACATTGTTGTGAAAATTCTGCGTCAGCCTATAAAACTCCTCCCAAGACTTCCTACTGACTTCGTAGTTCAGACTATCTGCCCTAGCGAGGCAAAAAAGGCGTCTATGATTGGGATCTAGCAACGCCCTACGCCAAAACAAACAGATTTCTTCTACACTGGTGGTAGGAGAGCAGATAAGAACTTCCTGAGCTGAAGGAAGAACCAAACGGAAGTCGCGCATATATAAGCTCAAGATTCCTCGTAGTAAATCATTCTGAGGAACGATAACGAGATTAGGCTCTCCACTGCGAAATTGATCCGCAGGAAACGATCGCTCTGGCCAATTGGGAAAAGAAGAGGCCAAATACTCCAATACTTTCCCAAGCATTTCTAATGACAAGTAAACCGATTTGTCCGTGTACTCTCTTCTATCATCTGAATTTACTTGCGTCTGTTGCAGAGAAGAATAAGAATCCACAACAAAATTTCTTCCTGGCGATTGAGATGAAATCTGATAGCCTACATGATCGACGCAATAGGAGACCGCCCTGTATAAATCCCAATTGTTTGCATTGAGTGCAGCAATAGCAGATTCCCGCGAAAAGCCCATCTCTGTAATATGCCCGATGTCAGACTCATTCAGTAATGGCTTAGCTATGTCACCCAAGCCTCTAGACCGTTGGCCAAAAAATTTCTGAGCTTTCTTTATGGCATCTTGTACTGTATAAATAGAGCACTTAGGATTGACAGCACCGAGAAGTGCCAACATTTCCCCACGACGAACGTCGCCATCGCCACTGACATTCGATTCACCCAAATATTGACGCAGAAGCAATAATTGAGGAGTAGTAAAATAATTGAGGCAATAATAATGAGAACGAAATATTTCCACTTCTTGCTGCCAGTTGGCAAGATGCATCGACAAATTGTCTAAGTCATGCTTTAAACCATCAAGTAAAGATTTTAATTCACCTTCCTGTACTTTGCTGGCCACTCCTTGTGTGTCGACAGTAGATGAAATCTTTTTGCAACGATATTTTCGATTCCAGGATAAATAGCGGTCGTGACCAGCCTTTCGCATCTTGATAAAGACTTTGGCTATTGACATAACAAGTTCTAAAACCTAAGCAACACAATAGTCATTCACACATTAAGAAGCAGAATATAAAGTGTACCGTCTTACATCAACAAATGCATCGACATCGTCGGTTCGTGTCTTGTTCTTACGTCCTGATATCAGCATCAGTTTGCTTTGCAAATCCAGCAGATCATTAAGACGATACTCTTTTCCGGAGCATGCTGTCTCGTTCCCCTCCGCTACAATCTGCAGCTTAACGCAATCTTCTGCTGTCAGACTGGAGTGAAACTGGTGACCTTTTGTGTCGAGACAACCAACATGATACAAACCACGCGAATTGATCATGTCCAGTTGAGAGAAAGAAGACACCTCTACTGAGCTCAAAGAATCTCGCGTTGTTTTAAACTCTTCCAAACACCTCTCACTAGATGTCTATACATAAGAACATAAACTAAAAAACGAGTAACGCAAAGCTATCCATGCCACTTTACCCATTTCTGTCTTAAATCCTCGTCACAACGGAAAGACGTTAGCACTCTAGAGCAACATCTTTCGAACTCTTTAAATGTCGTGTTATCATCTACTTCAAAAAGAAACGGTGCGAATCCAGCACAAGCAGCATGTAAATGTGTCACTTTCACAGTTTCATAATCTCCTTCTTCTGCCGATTTAGTGCCTGCTAGTTCAACGAAAGTCTCGAGCTCTTTCCATTCTACATCAACACAGCGCAGCTTGTATACTTCTACAACAAGTCAAATAACGTTGCTTACTCTTGATGTCCAGTCTGAGCCATTGAACTAAATTTGGAGCCGCAGTGAAAGATTTCAAACACGCAATATCTTCACTGTCCAACAAATCCAGAAAATCGCCAGCAGATAGCAAGTCATCTGTCAGCATTCGTATCGGTTGCTTGCGAAAATTCGGCGAGTTCTGCAAAATAAAAGGTATGCTGATGCAGTGAAAAATGCTTAGAAGTAAGCACGCTAACCTGCGTGCAAATATAATCAATCTCTCTAAACTCTTGAGACATTTGTAATGCAGCCATCACTTGCTTCAAAGTTTGTGCTGCTTCAATAACACTTGTTAGTTTGCTGTATCGTTCTATTTGTTTTCTACGTTGTTGCTTCCATTTGGCGTTCTCTTGCCGTCCGCAAAAATCACCTATAGAACTCAGTTCCTGATCAAGATTAATAGTTTCGGTCTCTGGGCTACCAAACACAATTGAAACTCGCTCTAGTGGCATACTTCCACTCACAACTTCATCGCAAATGCTTTGCCATTGGTGGGCAACCGGTTTGCATATCATCTCTGCAATATCCGCTAGAGTAAGAGGTGGCTGCTTGTCGCTGCGTGATCGAGCAACTTCCCTCCCCACTTTATTCCAGATCAGTTTGAAGATACAACTATTGCGCGCTTTCCAGGTAAGCTCAACATACTGTCGGTAACTTGAAGGTAACGAAAAACAAGACAGAACTGCAGACTGACTAGTGTCTTGTGGTGCAAGATTTCGTATTTCTATATTGGAAGTGTCGGCCCTAATGTTATGAGCCAATTGCTTCAGGTCTTCAGAAGAGCTGAAGAGCTTACAAACACCTACAAAATTCTCCAGCAAACGCTTTTCGCTCTCGTAAGAACCAAATTGTCTCATACATTCAGCCAGATACGTTTGGGTATCAGAGAATATCATATGACTGCTTTGGTGATTGTCCCGTGTCTTGCACAAATCGAAAAAGGGACCGGAATGCTCATGTAGATAAACAAGCTCCCATACTCTTACAGAACCGTCTTTCAATGCAGTTACTAAGTTCACCAACAGTGATTCAGCCTTTGAGATGAGTTCTCCGCTTTCTCCCAGTAGCACTTTTGAATTACAATTTTTGCCTACATGTATGTATGTATATATATATATATATATATATATATATATATATATATATATATATATATATATATATATATATATATGAAACAAAATTTGTTATGCATTTCAAACACAAAATGCACCGAGAAATATATACCCGTAAGACGAAAAAACGTAGTCCACAGTGGCCAAGACAGCAGATGCTCAATCCAAACTTTCTTCCTTGTTGGAACAAGAGGATTTGATTTAGGGCAGGTTTTTATCAAAATCAACTTCAACATGTTGCTGGAGTGGTCGCGTTGATTTGATCTTTCTATTAAAGTTGTCATTAGACTATCGACTGCTTTCCCTTGATTTCCTCCTTTCTATATATCATAACAATAACAATACCTCTACAGTCAATAGTCCTTAACACATGTACAGTGGCAACGATCACACCTTTAGCAGTCGGTCTACTGTTTTTTCTGATATTTCTTGAAATGCTTGATCGATGACCGTATGCAATCCAGAATCAAATAACTGACAAACCGCTTCAACTAATATTGCTTCGTCGATCTACATGTACAGAAAACACTTGTTAAAACAGTTTCTAAGTCATGTGCCGAAACCAAACCTGTTGAAACCGACGACTTAATTTCTGCTGTACCAAACCACACCATATCTGCTGCAATACGTCAGATAGCGCGTCACACTGAAGAACGGCATCCCACATCTGTCGTCCAACAACGAGTTAGATAAATACACAAATATAGTAAAGTTTATTGAGTGCATGCGGGACCTCTAGTTCTTTTCCCAGAGACATAACATCTTTCGGGCGATAATGAGTTTGATCCATCCACGTAGAAACTACTTTAAATGTTTCGTCGAGCTGTTTCTGAGAAAACAAGTCATCGCGGTCTGGGCTGTTTCGATCACGACCTTCCTTAAGCTCATCGCAGTGAGATTGTGTAATTTCTATAGTGTGAGAGCATACCGCCATTTGACGTACAAAACAGAATACTAAGTCTTTGCACAGATTCAATAGTTCAAAACGGTCCATAGCTCTCCATGTCGTTACTATCGCACGAATGAGATGAACTGAAGCTATTACTCCAGATTCATTTTGTGCCTTGCAGAAAGGCAAATCCGTGTTCCTACAAAGAGAAAATCAATTATCGTACAATGTACTTTGAGACCATCCTACGTTTCCGAAAGTTCCGTTTCAGAAGCCTTGGCAAGAAGGGATGTAAGAAACTTATTCAAACGATCAGCCTATATGCAAAACAAATAAGAGTTACGTGAAAATGCAGCCATCTTCATCCTCTGCCAAACCGTACCGTTCCTCTATCCATAAAGCCTCTTTTGGACATTTTCTGTAACTTATCTTCCAGACTTTTGACAAACACCGAAGGATGAGCAACATCAGAAGGGATAGCCTCAGGCAATTCTTCCAGCTTTAAACAAAACAAGAACGCACGTCCTGTTAGCTTGTCAGCAGTAAAAAGAGGCTTCAAATCTTTAACAAGATTGAATAGAGACCTAAGTCAGTTAAAATAACACTTACGTTAAACAAAGGCAAGAAGTCGCGCACAAACATAGAGAAAAATGTATTGAACACCAACCCTGATGGTGTTTGTTTGAGAAATACGCCTATTTCATTCTTGATCCCTTCCAGTCCCCACCATCGCAATGATTTTTCATCTGTCTTTCCAGGGTTGTGAAACGGTTTTATGTCACCATTCAAGAAGTGCAAAAGCGGTAGGGCAAAGAGCCACTCAGCAAGCTTTGAAACGGTACATGCCATTGCAATGATATGTCTAACGCTGTCAGCAGCTGTTCTATTAAAACCAACCATGGTATCACTACACCTGCCACAATCTCACAATACAGGTACCTACTTTCTGTCGCCAAACAGTTTCACCAACTCATCGTAGTCAGGGCAACTTCGGGACGCTGCATCCGAATGGATCAAAAGTGATTTCAGTAAAGCAGTATGCTCATCTTTCTGCAATTTTAAGTTATACTTGCTCACAAGAACAGAAATCGCTACAGCCGATGTAAGCCTATCCATCGCAGTTGCCTTGGGGGACTCTTTGATAAAACATTGCAGTTCAGGTCTAATATGCTTCTTAATTGCCTGTATTTACAATGATATAGCTCAGATATGAATAAGACATTGATTCCCACAAACCAATAAAAAAGAACCTGATTAACATCTTGGTCAGTAAGATCACCAGGACGGAAACTGCCCAAATGCCGCTCTGATTGATTTTCCTCGCATAAGGGAACAGTCACTATTGATGCCACTATTGCAATGAACTCTGCTATGGCAGCGTCAGCGGTCAGTCGTTGATCAGATATTTGAGCAGATTGACTACAAAACCCAGACCATCTTGGCAACATAGCTTCCAGTGCCAATAACCTATTCTCTCTGAAGTCAATACTTCCGAAAAACACACCAGGCTCCTTACATATGACGTCATCGTACTTCCGAAACACTCCTACACAGCACATGCATACAAATCACCCAACATACACTTGCCATTGATATTAGCATCAGTATGTGCCTTGGTCGGACACACTACGTAGTTGTAAAGTATTATAGTCCTATTAACCTGAAGTTCGTCCTTTCAAATCTTCAGGAATAATTAGAACCCTGTTTACGATACCACGGTAACGTGCACTTGTAACGAATTCGTATTCTGGCTTAGCTGATTTCTTCTTCTTGTCGTGTATTGGAATAACGACGTACTTGTATGAAATAGGTTTTAGCGTGCAATCAGTTGGTATGATGCAACGTCCTCTCATCCTTATATGCTTCGTTTTTCCAACATACCTATAGAAGACGAGTAGATATAGTGTTGCATAGATATACACAGCTACTAATATTAATATATCAAAAATATATTGCACTAACTCAAGAGGTTTCATGTCTACACAATTCCAATTCCAATCTCCTAATTCACGAGTTCCAAAGCGAATATGAACTGATTTGTCTTGCTGGTTTAGATCAAGCTTCCATTGGTGATGAATGACAACATGAAACTCTACGTCAACTCCAGCACAATCGTGCAAACGACCTGGAGGCGGACTGGAAGACTTCACTTCTTCTGTCCTCGGAACATCGTTTGTCCGAGAATCAGAACTTCAACAGGGAGTAATGAAACAGCAAACAATAATCAAAATCATGCAAATTTGCAACACAGTTCATAATATATACCTTTTGCTTCCAGATTCATAACTAGCCTTGCTGTCGGAAATCTCACCTGCAGTCTAATAACAAGAAAACAGCAAATCGTTATTATTACTATTATTATAACCACTTGCACAACGCATAACGCAGCTGCAGTACTTATAGCGCCGTGTTTCACTAGCGCTTTAACCGGTTAAAAGAGAACTCTCACCAAAATCAAACATTTCTCAGATGAAAGCTGTGACTTCATGACAGAACCTTTGCACCCGCTTACTGCAGGCGTTTACAGCAACGAAGAAATAAAGCATTGAAATTACCTGTGTGGGCGTGTTTATTACCTGTATGTGCGATCAGAGTAATTCTGATTGCTGTTTAATAAGCAAGGAAGACCGATACCTGTGCACTTTTCAAGGTAAGGATTGTGAGACTTAACGGTGCCAAGATTAATTGACTAAAGCAAACTGGCAACCCACAACCAACACACAAGTATCGACTATGTCAATACAACTATGAAGCCTCAAAGGCGATCCTTCTTAAATTAGTTCGTAGATGACGTTTTGCTGAATTTTGGGTGCGTTAGGAGCACTTGGTACCGTTAATATCCATAAAAGTCTGATATGTCTGTCTGTCTGTCTGTCTGTCTGTCTGTCTGTCTGTAACATCAATCACGCTAAAACTGCCAGGCCAATCGCCACGAAACCGTGCATGAAGACTGCGTTCCACACCACAATGTAAACGCACCCTTTGGTATTTAGACGGTCTCCTCTCGAGAATTGGACCCCATGTGAAATCTCGCACCCACGCGACCGCGGTGCGACTTCGAATTTTGACACATATGATCCCCATGCAGTCTACAAGAGACGGTCGATTTCTCGCCAATTGAAACTATCTGGGGTTCACTTTACGGGTGGATCTAGTGCATTCTGTACTAGCGACCGGACGGAAGTGAGTCACGAAAGGGACATCTGTTGTTGTTACGGTGGCAATCATAGTCTTATTACCACAATCACATCATCTACCTACAAGACACGGGTATGGACACATGCAGCTAGAGCATATCGATCCATCTAGAGAAGAGCTGTGTGTGTGTGTGTGTGTGTGTGTGTGTGTGTGTGTGTGTGTGTGTGTGTGTGCATGTGTGTGCGTGTGTGTGCATGTGTGTGTGCGTGTGCGTGTGTGTGTATTGATTATATCCGGGTCTTTAGCTAACAAGAATAATAAGTGTTGTGACATGCACAGGAAACGAATTATTCAGGGTCTGTCTTTTCTCCGCCCAATAACTGAATTGTAAAATGGGAATCTGTGTTATTACATTACCCTTCCCCCCCCCCCCCCCGAGAGAACAGGCAAATGAGCTAGTAAGTTATAGTATTCTAAACAACTTTGCCTAAACTTGTCTTGTAATAGGTTTAGCAAGCAGGTTAGGTTAAACTGTCACGTGATAACAGCATGCGTGCTAAAAGATGCTCACTGACGCCGTTGTTTTCATTGCGAAGGATTAAACTTGGCATTGCAGGCGTGTAGCGGTCATTGCAGCAATAAAGGGTCAGCGCTTCAGGAACAATTTGTTGCTCCTTACCCTCCCACCCATATCTCCTTTGGTATTCTAACATGAAAGGCCCAGGGTCAGAGTCCTGGTCTGATAAACGTCTGCAGCAAGGTACCTTACACGCATGCGCCTGCTTGGGCTCTGATCCTCGAGCCCGGGCTGGACTTTTCTTCCGGCAAGTCTGGGAAGTTCGTCCAGTGAAGTTCGTGCGGAGAAGGTATCTGACGACGAAGTTACCTGGTGATATGAGACGCTGAAGATTCGACAAAGGTAAGGAGTCAATAGTTTATTGCGGCATTAGCATGGCTAGTAAGCAGCCACCTTTCAACAAAGCTCAAGTGTCCATCAGGTCAACTCCCACCATAAGGACACACCCTCAACTCTACAATTTCGTTTATCTGTCCGTTTCTCTGTTTAGTAAAAATAAAATTGGAAAACGAACTCTAACACGCTCGAATGACACCAGGCTTAGCAGAAAATCCGTGTTAGTACACATACAAAATTAGCCTCGCGTAGCCAGACCCCTTCAGCCTTGTCATACTTCCGAGGGGGCAATGGGTCTGGTGAACAACCTTTGATGTCGCTGTGTGCCGCCTAGCTAGAAATCAGCTATCCATAAACGGGATTTAGTTTCTTAAACGCTTCACTAAAGACTAGATTAGTATGCACGCAGTGCAACCCCATCTCAATTAGCTTGTCTTGTTTGGAAGAGAACAACTCAAAGACTACAGCTAGAGTCGTTGCTGTTTGTGAAATCTGCATATCTACAGCAAAACGCGGCTGCGGAAACGTTGACGTCGACAGGCTTCCATCTCCTAGGCAATCTGTCATGATGGACGTCCTATGTAGCGTTGTGCGCTCCTGCCACAACGGAGACTGAATGCGAACGTATTAAATGGATGCGAACGTACTCGATGTAAATCAAACGCACAAAAGACATGATACTTTCCCAAACATGTACACAGAACGACAACTCGTCTAACGTTTCGATGACGTCAGCTCCAAGCCATTCCAGATATCGCTCACTCTGGACTGTCTGCGGTCGCTTTTAAAATAGATGTCAAACAGCAAACAGGATCTAGTAGGATCCCATTCAGTCGCCGTTGCGACACGAGCGCACAACGGTAGACGTACGACATCGATCAGTGCCTGCATAAAATCTAAACCTGCCGACGTCAACGTTCCCCCGGCTGCGTTCAACTGCTGATGTAGACATGCAGGTTTCACAAACAGCAACGACTCTAGCTGTACTCTTTCAGTTGTTCTAAGAAACAAGAGCTAGGATTGCACTGCGTGCATACCAATCTCGTCTTTAGTGAAGCGCTTACAAAACTAAATCCGGTCTTTAGATAACCGATTCTGGCTACGCGGCACACAGCCACATCAAAGGCTGCTCACCAGAACCTTTTGTAGCCTGGAAGTATGACGCGGTGAAAACGGGTCTGGCTACGCGAGACTAAACCTCAACCACACCACCACCAACAACGACGACGACGACGACGACAACAACAACAACAACAACCACAACAACAACAACGTCTTACCATGCAGCAAAACCCTCACACATCACCTACTGTACAATATCACATACTGTACTATTATTATGGACGCAGAAACAATAGGCAGCATACGTATTCCTTAGTGAGCTTTGAAACAGAATAAACAAAAGCTAATACAATTCGTGTACCTTGCTTGAACTGCCAGATGCTTCATCCGCACTGACTTTAGCGCCATTGTTTATGCCTGATGTAATAGCATCACTACTACTCGACGTTGATGACTCAGACACTTTAGTCTCACCATGCTGAGCACTAGAGCCTGTACATACATAAATACAAGACTGATTTAATTGAGACACGGTAGTGATAGTAAGTAATGCTTGTGACAACAATAACAAACACTAATCTTTCTCACCAAGCCCAGATGATACACATAGTGCGTCTCGATGGTCAGAGGGTTGAACATTAGGTACTTGAGTTGCTAAGTGATCATCTGCTTTGTCATTTTGTGAAACTGACAACAAAGTTTGAACTTCTGATCGCTTGTTCTGAGTGTTTGGATCAACTCCCGAATGTTTCTTTGCTGTATCACCACGTGAAGACGGTGCTCCCGACGGTCGTTTTAATCCTTTCTTGAAAATCCACGAAGGAAACATACCCTTCTTGTTGTTTACACAGCCCTTCCATTGGCGTGGGTTGGTTTGATTCCACACAATTACCATTTCACCCTTTTCGATAGTCAACTCACCATCACTAAAACAGAAACATCAAACAAGACACCAAAACTGCAGTCACCACCTTACCTTTGTGCCTTGTAATCATGGTATGCTTCAAAAGCTATCATGCTAGGACCAAAATCATCAGTATCTGAATCTTCTTGGAATTCTAACAAACATTGCAAAACACACAAAAAATCTAGCCTTTCTACAAACAAGGAAACAATTTTACCATCCTTCAACTTTGCACTTTCTTGTAAAAACTTATTAATCCTCCATTGCTTCTTAATGCCTGCTTTCCTTAGCTTTTGTTCAGTGACAGCTGCAGCTGAAGAAAGATCTGTGACGCCAACTCTACCAAGACGTCCATGGAAGTCAATAAAGCCAATATGCTTCAGCCAACCAACAAAATCTCCACTGTTCCAGTGACAAACAGCACTGTCTATTGAACCTAAAGACACAACGTTTTCAGCTTCCCCAGTTGTAGTTTCAATGAAAGATAATTGTTGTGTATTATTAGCAGGTGGTTCGTGTTGATCAGAACTTGCTTCCAAAGATGATGGGTCTACTGTTTGAGATGGCTGGAGTTTGTGCTTAGAGATTGTCAAATCAGACCTGGCTGCCTCATCATCTGCACTAGCAGAGGCTGCCAATGGTTGTGAATCACTCCCTGAAGGTTTCTGTTTGCCAACAAGCACCCAAGATGGAAACCAACCTTCCTTCTGATTGACAGTACCTTTCCATCTATGCTTGTCTGACATGTCAGTTACTAAAACTTTGTCACCTCTCTCAATTGTCAATTCGGAATCACTAGACAATAGACATTGACAGTCACAACGTCACAAAAGCAAAATTTGTGTATGAAATGTTCAAGAGTCTTTACCCATTTTGACAATAGCCACGTTCAGCTGTATATAGTTGACCCCTTGAATGTGATGCACCTGTAGAACCATATCAAGTGTCATGGCATAGACTAATGTCTCTAACTAATACACAGCAATATGCTTACCCAATTTCAACATATTGCTTGCAGTCAGTAGTCTCCTTATTGTATTTTTATTGATTCCTGCTCTTTCTAGTTCGTCTGTGCTCACACTTGAAACGGCTTCCAGATCTTCTATCCCTGCATCACAAAGCAATTTGTAGAGATCAGACAGCTGAACCTCTTCCAGCCACTGCTGCAAACTGGTCTGTTCCCTGTATAAACAACAAAATAAAAAAAGATAAAACACTTCCTTATTCATCCTACCCTGTTACTGCAAGAAGTCCACTTTTGCCGCTTGACGCAGTGCTAACCTCTGTGGCTACATCATTCTTTGCTTCTGCAAGCTTAAGCAACGTTGATTCCTCTGTAGCACGTGATGCAGTTGTCACTTGACCTTGATCGACGTTTACCTGTGCAAGCTCTATTGGTACCTCTATAGCATGTGAGTCAGTTGTTGGTTGATCTAGATTGTCCTTTCCCTCTGAAAGCTCAAGCACCTTCAGTTCCTCTGTAGCGTGTGATGAAGAGGTGGT
The DNA here is from genome assembly GCF_963422355.1 of Corticium candelabrum. Lineage (NCBI taxonomy): Eukaryota > Metazoa > Porifera > Homoscleromorpha > Homosclerophorida > Plakinidae > Corticium > Corticium candelabrum. Next base: position 5,297,945 of record NC_085093.1, on the reverse strand, counting down.
TTGATCGAGATCGTCCTTTCCCTCTGCGACTTCACGCAATGTTGGTACCTCTGCAGCACTTGATGCAGTTGTTCTTGTTGGTTGATTGACAATAATTGGTTCCTTTGCAGTTGCCTCATCTGAAAGCGGCTGTGGACTGCTGGCTGAAGAATTTAGGATTTCATTAAAAATCCTACGCGGAAAGAAGCCTTCCTTTTCATGTACAACTCCTTTCCATCTGTCCTTGTCACCTTTATCCAACACCACCACTAGGTCCCCCTTCTTAATTGTTAGCTCACTGTCACTAAAACGCCATTTACAAGACAGTCACTGTCACATTCAAACAGTTAGGTAGGTAATTTTGACATACTCCGTCGCTTGGTAATCACAGTCGGCAGTAAAAGACGCTGTGGGCACGTGCTGACCGCCATCAGTTTTTCCATCTGCTTTTTCCATATCCATTGATAGTTTACCTTCGACACGTGAATAAATTACGACATTAATCCCACATTTCTCACACCTACCATGAATCTTACCAAATTTCAACGAGCTACAAGCTGTCAAAAGTCTCTCAACGATGTCACTCTGCTCGATTTTTGCCCTCTCAAGGTCCTCCTTCGTAAGGCGAGCAGCAATCTCGAGGGTATTAATTCCAGCGTCAGATAGCGGCTTGTAGCACTCTGACAACCCGCTTTGCTCTAGCCAAGTTTCCATGCGGTGCTTCAACAGAAAAATATCCCCGTATACAACGTGATCATTTAGGAAAGTTGTAAACTAGACATTTCTATTGACTGGATACATGTTTCTCTCTTTCAACTAACAGAAAAACATAGCTGTAAAATGTACATGTCACAGAGTAAACCCTACCTATATAATTGAGCAAGATTTTTCGAGAGAAAGAATCACGTGAGGTGACCACGCCTCCAATTTTTCTTCTCGCAATGCATAACTTACTAACAATCACTAATTATTTAAACGCTACACTATAAGCTAAACTGAAGCACACACGCTTCGACGCGTATTTTAGGTTAGTTCGCGTACCGTTCTCTGGCTTCATACATACGGGCAATCCACGGGGTCTTCAGCAATGGCTGCAGCCAGTGATCCTAGGCCGACGCTGTTTCGGTCAGATGACTTTGCCTACGACAGGGGCAATGACTGGCTTGGTTCAGGCACCTTCGGAGAAGTCTATAGATGTCGCTTGAGAGGTTCTGGTCAACTAGTTGCCATAAAGATTCTCTCGACGCCTAGGAGACTGAAACCTAGGTAAATACACAAAAAGAGCTATAATAGCATTGTTTTACTGCGGTTGACGCAAATCTGCTTTAGTGATGAGAAGACTTTTCTGTTAGAAGTTACCATCCTTCATCGACTGACTGAATGTCCTCACGTTGTTCGATTACTGGGTTTATGCACTGATTATGGCCATTATGCGATTGTAATGGAACATGTAGGAAATGCACTGATCATGGCCATTATGCTATTGTAATGGAGCATGTAGGAAATGGGGATTTGGAGAGCATGTTGCTGTCAGAAGAACGTGAGCATCGTGAAATTAGATAGTGGAGCTGTCGACTGAAGATGAGTTTGGAAATTGCAAAGGGAATGGACTTTTTGCACAGTCTCAACCCTTCAATTATACACAGAGACTTGAAAACAGCCAATGTTTTAGTTGATTGCAATTACTCCTGCAAGGTGAGCATCCATGGGTATCAATCATGGAATTATTGTCAGTACCAGGAACATAACACACAATGGGCTGATGTTGTAATGTTCTCAGAGGTCTTCGTTTTTGTGTCTATCTGTCTGTCTGTGTCTTTGTCTGTTTGTGTCTCTTTGTAAGTATGATATCTGTAGACAGCTTCACATGTTACTATATATATGAAATTTCAGCTGCTAATACCTCAGACGAGTTCAAAATTGGCAGTTAGAGTCAAAGCTTGACAATGACATAATAGTTGTTTACAATTGACATGTTCCATTTATCAAATTGATTAATAAATAAATAAATCCATTCATCAATTCATGTTTTGCCATTTGAAGTTTACGATCAAAGCAATTGTATTTAAAAATTATCACAAATTCTAAACTAATGTCCACAATTGAACACAGAAAAGCACACTTTTCAGTAGGCAGGCAGGTTGTGCAATTCCATTGTAGATGGCTTCTACTTCATGGATGTCTTTGCTGACAGATTATAGACTTTGGATTGTCAACAATGAGAGGAATTTCAAGACGATCAGCAGTTCAATCGAGCAGTATCTCAACTGTGATGGGAACCATTGCATTCACTGCCCCAGAAGTCTTTCTAGACAAAGTAGAGAAGAAACAAGAAACAAAGATTGATGTTTATTCGTAAGTTCTCCGTGTTTTACTCTGAAGTATAGTCATTGAATGCACTGTCCTACTCAGGTATTCTATCATTCTGTGGCAACTGAAAGAAATGAAGCCTGTTTATGGTTGCTCTAGTTTGTACTACTTGTAAGTTTGAATGAGAGTGTCACTATGCTATTTTTATGTAGCTACAATGAGCAGTGCAGTGATTCGTGCAAATGTCCTGGCTAACCAGAGACCTAAACTGAGTGACAACTGCAGTAAAGGCTTTCGACAATTAATTACTCGTTGCTGGAGTGATCAGCCAGACAGCAGGCTAGATTTTGGAGGTAAAACAATTACTAGACATATACTAGGTAAGCTGTGGGTTTATTTTGTTACAATTGTTTGATTTTCTAGAAATAATTACAATGTTTGAAGGGATCATAGGACAAACATCCATCTCATGCAATCAGAGCAGCCGTGGTGGCATAGACAATTTAGCTACAGAAGTAGATGATGGCAATGCGATTAGTAGCATGTCTATTCAACCAGTCTCTGATACAAATGTATCATCATCAGCTTCAATGTTGCTTGACTCTTTTGATGAATCAAATTTGGGATCAACTGCTTCAAGTTCTGCTTCAACGCTTTCCGATGTGGTGCCACATTCAGGTTCTTCCAGCACAGCATTATCAAATACCGTATTTGGATTGAGTCCCAGTCGTACCAGTACAACTCTGCCATTTACATCATCTGTATCATCTGTGACTCAAAGTGAAGTTGATATTCCAACAACTGCATCAGTCAACTTTTTACCCTCTTTACTTTCTCTTTTTTACACGAAAGAAGTGGTCCCATTATACCTCGTATGTTCTCTTATTATCATAACAGGACAGTTGAATTGCAACTGACTTCTCTTGTTTAACTATAGGTGTGTCATATGGTATGGGTGGGTTTTTGGACTCTCTCCCAGTGAAACTCATTGTAACAGTTGAAGAATCTGCAGACAGAATAGGTGATACCATTTTACATGGTCATCGTGATTTAGATAATGGGTTATCTTTTGTTGAAACAGCATGACAGAAACCTGGACGGATTGCTGAGCAGGAGGTTAGTAGTTGTATCATATAAAAACTGTTGACGTTGTTGCCATTACTTTGCAGGCTCATCTTTTACCAAAAAGGTGGACACAGTTGCCCCAACTACCAAAGAGGCATGGCTTTCTTAATTGTATCGGCACAGTCAAAGGCAAGGTGGTAGTTAGTGGCTTTCATAACTTATACCTTTGTGATATCATGTCAAGCGACAATGGTTGGATGAGTCGTGCAACTGTGCCTGAACTAGGAGCTCGAATTCAAACAATTTTTACAGCCAACGATTGCCTGTTTGCCACTTATTATCCCCAACGCAATAGTAGTACTGGCTGGAGCTTGAAAATTAGTGCATATGATATTGATAATAATGTGTGGGGTGATTTCTGTTCTTTGGAACTTGGGTCACAACTGGAATGCTTCAGTGCTGTTTTGGATGGTGACAATATATATATCGTTGGAGGTGAATATCAGTCTGGCACATTGGGCAATGTGTTGATCTATGATATGCGAAGTGGTCAGCAGTCTGGTAGTGCAAAGCTCAAGCAGGCAAGAAAATTGTGTAGCAGTGTTATTATCGATAACATGCTTTGTGTTGTCTGAGGATGGGCCGGTCAGTACATTAACTCTGTAGAAGCCATGTCCATTTCTGACCTTCATTTGTTTAGTCTGCCTGCGACATCACTGTATGGCTGTTCTTGTGCTGTTGCATCAGGAAAGCTCATGGTTGGTGGCGGAAGAATGATGCCTCAATATAATGGAATGATAGGAAATAGTGCATCGTGATTGGACAGCTGGCCTGGTGTTTGGCAGCAGTTGCCATCGATGAGCGACCCTCGTTTTCTGCATGGGATGTGCACTTTTGCAGATGAAATCATTCTAGCAGCCGGAGGGATGCATGACGGCACACTGTCGGATCTGAACACTGTCGAGGCATTGAATATGGAACAGTAGTTTGTAAGCAACACGTAAGTTTGCTGTGTAAGAGGAAAGAAGAGTCCAGATGTCACAGAGTTTGACAATGAGTGTGTTTGCTATAACTGTATTAGTACTCGCTTTTCAGCATATTAGTGCAGTCAAGCAAACCTGTTATGCTGCAATATAATATATATCAATTTTGATAGACTGGAAAATTTAGGTGTAGAATGTTATGCATTGTTTATTAATCTGTTGTGATGTTCATGTATTAAATTTGGTTCCCTTGTACCGTATTGAGTGAAATGGAATCAGTTTTGCCGGAAGGCATTTGATCCAATACATGCCGAGATTTAGCCTCGTCCCCAGACTCACGTGAGCCTGGCAGTGTCCGGTTCTCGTATGACAATTTCAGCCTCCCGTCAGTGACAGCCACAGCTGAAGGAAAATCTGTTATGCCAAGTTTACCAAAAGTACTATAAAAGTTGTAAAAGCAGATACGCTTCAGCCAACCAACCAAATCTCCACTTTGCCAGTGACAAACAGCACTGTCTATTGAACCTGAAGAAACAACATTTTCAGCTTCCCCGGTTGCAGTTTCAATAGAAGCTGATTGTTGTGTATTAGCAGATGGTTCTTGTTGATAACAACTTGCTGGCGAAGATGATGGGTCTGCTGTTTGAGAAGGCTGGAGTTCATGCTTAGAGATTGTCAAGTCAGACCTGGCTGCCTCATCATCTGCACTAGCAGCGACTGGCAATTGTTGAGAATCACGTACTGAAGGTTTCTGTTTGCTATCAAACACCCAAGATGGAAACCAACTTCATACTGATCGACAGTACCTTTCCACCTATGCTTGTCTGACATGTCAGTTACTAAAACTTTGTCACCTCTATCAATTGTCAATTTGGAATCACTAGACAATAGATAATATTGACAGTCAGAACAGAACAGAAGCCAAATGTGCATGAAATGTTCAAGTGTCTTTACTCTTTTTGAAAATAGCCATGTTCAGCTGTATATAGTTGACCCCTTGAATGTGATGCACCTGTAGAACCATATCAAGTGTCATGGCATAGACTAATGTCTCTAACTAATACACAGCAATATGCTTACCCAATTTCAACATATTGCTTGCAGTCAGTAGTCTGCTTATTGTATTTTTATTGATTCCTGCTCTTTCTAGTTCATCCCTGCTCACATGTGAAAGCGCTTCCAGATCTTGTATCCCTGCATCACAAAGCAATTTGTAGAGGTCAGACAGCTGAACCTCTTCCAGCCACTGCTGCAACCTGGTCTGCTCCCTGTATAAACAACAAATTAAAAAAGGTAAAAACACTTAAATTCCTTCTTCATCCTACCCTGTTACTGCAACAAGACCACCAAGGTCATGGAGATTTCCAGTTTTGTCGCTTCACGCAGAGCTAACTTCTGTGGCTATATCATCCTTTGCCTCTGCAAGCTTAAGCAACGTTGATCCCTCTGTAGCATGTGATGCAGTTGTCACTTGACCTTGATCGACGTTTCCCAGTGCAAGCTCAAGCACCATTGATACCTGTAGCATGTGAGGCAGTTGTTGCTTGATCTCGATTGTCCTTTCCCTCTGCAAGCTCAAGCACATTCAGTTCCTCTGTAGGGCGTGATGAAGTGGTGGCTTGATCTCGATTGTCCTTCCCTCTGCAACTTCACGCAATGTTGGTACCTCTGCAGCACCTGATGCAGTTGTTCTTGTTGGTTGATTGACAATAACTGGTTCCTTTGCAGTTGCCTCATCTGAAAGCGGCTGTGGACTGCTGGCTGAAGAATTTAGGATTTCATTAAAAATCCTACGCGGAAAGAAGCCTTCAGTTTCACGTACAACTCCTTTCCATCTGTCCTTGTCACTTTTATCCAACACCACAACTAGGTCCCCCTTCTTAATTGTTAGCTCACTGTCACTAAAATGCCATTTACAAGACGTTCATTGTCATATTCAAACAGTTAGGTAGGTAAGTTTGACATACTCCGTCGCTTGGTAATCACAGTTGGCAGTAAAAGACGCCGTGGGCACGTGCTGACCGCCATCAGTTTTTCCATCTACTTTTTCCACATCCATTGATAGTTTACCTTCAACAAGTGAATAACTTACGACGTTAATCCCACATTTCTGTCACATATCGTCAATCTTACCAAATTTCAACGAGCTGCAAGCTGTCAAAAGTCTCTCAACGATGTCACTCTGCTCGATTTTTGCCATCTTCAGGTCCTCCTTCGTCAGGCGAGCAGCAATCTCGAGGATATTGATTCCAGCGTCAGACAGCGGCTTGTAGCACTCTGACAACACGCTTTGCTCTAGCCAAGTTTCCATGCGATGCTTCAACAGGAAAATAACCCCGTATACAACGTGATCATTTAGGAAAGCTGGCAACTAGACTTTTCTATTGACTGGATACATGTTTCTCCCTTTCAACTAACAGACAAACGTAGCTGTAAAATGTATATGTTACAGAGTAAACCCTACCTATATAAATGAGCCAGATTTTTCGAGAGAAAGAATCACATGAGGTGACCACGCCTCCAATTTTCCTTCTCGTAATGCACAACTTACTAACAATCACTAATTATTTAAAAGCTACACTATTAGCTAAACTGATGCACACACGCTTTGACGCGTGTTTTAGGTCATTTCGCATACTCAGCTCTGGCTTCAAACATACGGGCAGTCAACAGGGTCTTGAGCAATGGCTGCAGCCAGTGATCCTAGGCCGACGCTGTTTCGGTCAGATGACTTTGTCTACGACACGGGCAATGACTGGCTTGGTTCAGGCACCTTCGGAGAAGTCTATAGATGTCGCTTGAGAGGTTCTGGTCAACTAGTTGCCATAAAGATTCTCTCAACGCCTAGGAGACTGAAACCTAGGTAAATACACAAGAAGAGCTATAATAGCATTGTTTTACTGCGGTTGACGCAAATCTGCTTTAGTGATGAGAAGAGTTTTCTGTCAGAAGTTACCATCCTTCATCGACTGACTGAATGTCCTCACGTTGTTCGATTACTGGGTTTATGCACTGATCATGGCCATTATGCGATTGTAATGGAGCATGTAGGAAATGGGGATTTGGAGAGCATGTTGCTGTCAGGAGAACGTGAGCATCCTGAAATCAGAAAGTGGAGCTGTCGACTGAAGATGAGTTTGGAAATTGCAAAGGGAATGGACTTTTTGCACAGTCTCAACCCTTCAATTATACACAGAGACTTGAAAACAGCCAATGTTTTAGTTGATTGCAATTACTCCTGCAAGGTGAGCATCCATGGGTATCAATCATGGAATTATTGTCAGTACCAGGAACATAACACACAATGGGCTGATGTTGTAATGTTCTCAGAGGTCTTCGTTTTTGTGTCTATCTGTCTGTCTGTGTCTTTGTCTGTTTGTGTCTCTTTGTAAGTATGATATCTGTAGACAGCTTCACATGTTACTATACATATGAAATTTCAGCTGCTAATATCTCAGCCGAGTTCAATATTGGCAGTTAGAGTCGAAGCTTGACAATGTCATAATAGTTGTTTACAATTGACATGTTCCTTTTATCAAATTGATTAATAAATAAATAAATCCATTCATCAATTCATGTTTTGCCATTTGAAGTTTACGATCAAAGCAATTGTAATAAAAAATTATCATAAATTCTAAACTAATACCCACGATTGAACACAGAAAAGCACACATTTCAGTAGGCAGGCAGGTTGTGCAATTCCATTGTAGATGGCTTCTACTTCATGGATGTCTTTGCTGACAGATTATAGACTTTGGATTGTCAACAATGAGAGGAATTTCAAGACGATCAGCAGTTCAATCGAGCAGTATCTCAACTGTGATGGGAACCGTTGCATTCACTGCCCCAGAAGTCTTTCTAGACAAAGTAGAGAAGAAACAAGAAACAAAGATTGATGTTTATTCGTAAGTTCTCCTTGTTTTACTCTGAAGTATAGTCATTGAATGCACTGTCCTACAAAGGTATTCTATCATTCTGTGGCAACTGAAAGAAATGAAGCCTGTTTATGGTTGCTCTAGTTTGTACTACTTGTAAGTTTGAATGAGAGTGTCACTATGCTATTTTATGTAGCTACAATGAGCAGTGCAGTGATTCGTGCAAATGTCCTGGCTAACCAGAGACCTAAACTGAGTGACAACAACTGCAGTAAAGGCTTTCGACAATTAATTACTCGTTGCTGGAATGATCAGCCAGACAGCAGGCTAGATTTTGGAGGTAAAACAATTACTAGACATATACTAGGTAAGCTGTGGGTTTATTTTGTTACAATTGTTTGATTTTCTAGAAATAATTACAATGTTTGAAGGGATCATAGGACAAACATCCATCTCATGCAATCAGAGCAGCCGTGGTGGCATAGACAATTTAGCTACAGAAGTAGATACTGGCAATGCGATTAGTAGCATGTCTATTCAACCAGTCTCTGATACAAATGTATCATCATCAGCTTCAATGTTGCTTGACTCTTTTGATGAATCAAATTTGGGATCAACTGCTTCAAGTTCTGTTTCAACGCTTTCCTATGTGGTGCCACATTCAGGTGCTACCAGCGCAGCATTATCAAATACCGTATTTGGATTGAGTCCCAGTCGTACCAGTACAACTCTGCCATTTACATCATCTGTGTCATCTGTGACTCAAAGTGAAGTTGATATTCCAACAACTGCATCAGTCAACTTTTTACCCTCTTTACTTTCTCTTTCTTTACACGAAAGAAGTGGTCCCATTATACCTCGTATGTTCTCTTATTATCATAACAGGACAGTTGAATTGCAACTGACTTCTCTTGTTTAACTATAGGTGTGTCATATGGTATGGGTGGGTTTTTGGACCCTCTCCCAGTGAAACCCATTGTAACAGTTGAAGAATCTGCAGACAGAATAGGTGATACCCTTTTACATGGTCATCGTGATTTAGATAATGGGTTATCTTTTGTTGAAACAGCACGACAGAAACCTGGACGGATTGCTGAGGAGGAGGTTAGTAGTTGTATCATATCAAAACTGTTGACGTTGTTGCCATTACTTTGCAGGCTCATCTTTTACCAAAAAGGTGGACACAGTTGCCCCAACTGCCAAAGAGGCATGGCTTTCTTAATTGTATCGGCACAGTCAAAGGCAAGGTGGTTGTTAGTGACTTTCATAACTTATATCTTTGTGATATCCTGTCAAGCGACAAAGGTTGGATGAGTCGTGCAACTGTGCCTGAACTAGGAGCTCGAATTCAAACAATTTTTACAGCCAACGATTGCCTGTTTGCCACTTATTATCCCCAACGCAATAGTAGTACTGGCTGGAGCTTGAAAATTAGTGCATATGATATTGATAATAACGTGTGGGGTGATTTCTGTTCTTTGGAACTTGGGTCACAACTGGAATGCTTCAGTGCTGTTTCGGATGGTGACAAAATATATATCGTTGGAGGTGAATATCAATCTGGCACATTGGGCAATGTGTTGATCTATGATATGCGAAGCGGTCAGCAGTCTGGTAGTGCAAAGCTCAAGCAGGCAAGAAAATTGTGTAGCAGTGTTATTATCGATAACATGCTTTGTGTTGTCGGAGGATGGGCCGGCCAGTACATTAACTCTGTAGAAGCCATGTCCATTTCTGACCTTCATTTGCTTAGTCTGCCTGCGACATCACTGTATGGCTGTTCATGTGCTGTTGCATCAGGAAAGCTTGTAGTTGGTGGCGGAAGAATGATGCCTCAATATAATGGAATGATAGGAAATAGTGTATCGTGGTTGGACAGCTGGCCTGGTGTTTGGCAGCCGTTGCCATCGATGATCGATCCTCGTTTTCTGCATGGGATGTGCACTTTTGCAGATGAAATCATTCTAGCAGCCGGAGGGATGCGTGATGGCACACTGTCGGATCTGAACACTGTCGAGGCATTGAATATGGAACAGTAGTTTGTAAGCAACACATAAGTTTGTAGGTAAAACATAAGGAAAGAAGACTCCAGATGGCCCAGAGTTTGACAATGAGCGTGTTTGCTATAACTGTATTGCTACTCGGTTTTCAGCTATTGGTGCAGTCAAGCACACCTGTTATGCTGCAATTTAATTGATATCAATTTTAATTAATAGACTGGAAAATTTAGGTGTGGAATATTATGCATTGTTTATTAATCTGTTGTGATGGTCATGTATTAAATTTGGTTCACTTGCACGGTATTGAGTGAAATGGAATCAGTTTAGCCAGTACGCATTTGATCCAATACATGCCAAGATTCACATCGCATCTGTATCTGCCAACTGGTTGGGACTAGTGATGCACAGAGTTGTATGTCTTTAAGAAACTGAAACACGTAATAAGTACTACAGTAGATAGCAACATTTTTAATGTTAGGCACATTGAGTATTACAGAAGAGAGAGTAACAGGTAAGTAATAATTGATACCACATTTAATATAACATGTCCTTATTTTTCAAAGGGCCTGACAGATGTCTTTACTAGAGACATGTCTTTGTTGAAGACCGTGTCCTACATAGTTTCAATGTTGGTTAACTCAACTGTGCTCACATTTATTTCGCTATCATTTATTGCCATATCGAATACACAGTGACACTGTTTGACTACTGGTACACTATTCTAGGTAGTGGTGGTACACTACTAGGTAGTGGTACTTCACTTGACGTGTCTGCTTTGTATTGGAGACTAACTTTTGTTCTTTGTATGAGCTAGGGTCCCTAGTTTGCTAGCTTCTAGTGGAGATGTATTGGAGACCTGTGATTATATTAGAAATAATAAGGTAATACAATTAATTAAATAGGATAGATATAAAATAATGATTATATTAAGATCTGCCATTTCAAAATAGCAGAGTGTACTGTCTATAGAATATTTTAATTTATAAATAAAATAGATATTAAAAAGCTTTATTATTAAGTCCGGCCCTTTTACATTTCTAGATAGGGCGCGTTCGTCAAGATAGCTATTCAGACCACAGTACATACAAGATATCTACAAACACTTTTATTGTCCTCATGGCAAAGGCTATACAAACCTGTCACTGTGATATGTTGCACGCAGAATAAGCAAATGAAGGTCAGAAATAGATATGCATGCCTTCTACAGAGTTAATGTACTGGCCAGCCCATCCTCCAACAATACAAGGCATGTTATCAATAATAGTTAACACTGCTACGGTATTCCTTGACTGCTTGAGCTTTGCACTACCAGTTTACCTCTAACAATATATCTTTTAATTGTCACCATCTGATACACCACTGAAGCATTCCAGTTGTAACCCAAGTTCCAAAGAACAGAAGTCACCCACTTCTCATTGTTGATATCACATGCACTAATTTTCAAGCTCCAGTAAATACTATTACTACCTTGGGAATAATACGTGACAAACAGGCAATCATTGGCTGTAAAACTTGTTTTGATTCTGTCTCCTACTTCAGGCACAGTTGAGCAACTCGTCCAATTTAACCTTTGTCACTCGACAGGAAATCACAGATGTATAAGTTGTGGATATGCCGCTGACTACCCCTTTGCCCTTGACTGTGCCAATACAATTAGGAAAGCTATGCCTCTTTGCTAGTTGAGGCAGCAGAGTCAACCATTTTGGTAAGATGAGACTGTAAAGTAATGACAAGCAAAAATCAAAAGTTTCAATATGATGTAACAGTTAACATCATCCTCAGTAATCTGTCCAGGTTCCTGTCGTACATTTCTGAATGTGAGAGCACAGACCACATCCCTATCAGCAAAGTGCTTAAATGACCTGTAGTTGATGCAGTGGGATTAGCTGACAGACAGTATTACAGCTCTTTGCAAGTAATATTATGAACATTCTAACTGTGTGTCTGTCTGTCTGCCTGCCTGCCTGCCTGTCTGTCTGTCTGTCTGTCTGTCTGTCTGTCTGTCTGTCTGTACACTTATCATAGTCTAGCACACCGTATACTCTATATTAAATCGTAACTTTGCTTTATCAATCGAATTTAATTATTTTTTATTGAAAGTAACTTTTCCTCCATACCCGACCTAGCTCCTCTCACATGACTAAACCGTGGGTGTACTCAGCGCAGATGGTCTAGCTGCAACAACTGCTGTGATGAAGCTCCTGACTGCTGTGCCTAAAACTGCTCAATGCAAACAGTTTAATAGCTGAACAGTTAGTAGACCGATTTAATGTGGCATTAAGCTGACCTGTGTCTGTGCCTTGAGAACACAGTAGTTTCTCAAGAGCTTTTACTTGACAAGTAGAACAGTCTGTAAAGAGTTTGAAAGATGTAATCGATGTTGCTGACCACATATATGCGTATGGTCTCTTCGTTTGGTCTTGCTTATATGGTTAGATAATTTATGAATTTTCTGTACACACTCAACACACACACACACACACACACACACACACACACACACACACACACACACACACACACACACACACACACACACACACACACACACACACACACACACACGCACACACACACACATACACAAATGTTATGGATAAATGTTAAGCCCTCCACGTCTTTCAACATCAGCCTTGAGGTCAGTTGTGGAGAGAGCTGCCCTGTCTCTAGAGACAGGGCCTCCATGCGCTACGTGGAGTCTTGGGGCCAGCACTACAATCCACCTGGAGCTTGGCCAGAGTCATCCAGGCCGGGGCACTGACAATGGCACACCTCTGGGACTGGACACCAAGGCCCACACGTCTGCTGCATGATGTTGCTGCCAAGCCAACGGTCTGGTCCACCCCAGACGATCAGTGGTGATGGAAGCGCATCCATGGCTGCAATCCACACTGCGTCTGGAGCGAGGCTAGTCAATGACCGGGTATTCATTTATACCCCTGAGTCGAGATAAGCAACTGTGGGTGAGTTTCTTGCTCAAGGAAACTGCGACAGTGTCGCCTTCCCCAGGATCGAATCATCAACCCTCATCACAGAATACAAGATCCCGGATGTCATCACCAACGCTCTACCATCTGTTCTACCGCACCGCCCCCCAAACACACACACACACACACACACACACACACACACACACACACACACACACACACACACACACACACACACACACACTGAAAATTACTACCAAAACCAAATAAGCAGCTATTGCAATTGTGTATATCACCTGTTCTATCCACAGTTTCTTTGACCGGTAAAACGGGTTTCACTGGAAAAGGGTCCAAAAAATCCACACAGCATATGACACACCTATAGTTTCACAAGAGAGCTCAGCTGCAATTCAACTGTCCTGTCATAAAGAGAACATACGAGGTAAAATGGGACCACTTCTGTCGTGTAAAGAAAGAGCATCTAAAGAAGGTAGAAGTTGACTGCTGCAGTTGTTGGAATATCAACTTGGTTTTGAGTCACAGATGACAAGAATGATGTAAATGGCATAGTTGTACTAGTAGGACTGGGACTCATTCCAAGTATCGTATTTCATAATGATGCCCCGGAAGCACTTGGAACTGGCACCACTTTGGAAGGCGTAGAAACAGAATGTGACAATGAAGTAGTTTGATCCCAAATTTGATTCATCAAACAGAGTCAATCACTATCAAAGCTGATGATGATACATTTGAATCAGAGACTGGTTGAATAGAAGTGCTACCAATCACATTGCCAGAATCTACTTCTGTAACTGAATTGTCTGCATATAATACGCCAACACGGTTGCCCTGTTTGCATGATATGGATGATTCTCCTATAATCCCTTCAAACATTGTAATTGCTACTAGAAAAAACAATTACAACAAAAGATAGCTACAAATCCGCTTATATATACATGTAGTTCCTTTCTTGACCTCCAAAACCTAGCCTGCTGTCTGGCTGGTCACTCCAGCAGCCAGTAATTAAATGTTGAAAGTCTTTACTGCAGTTGTTGTCACTCAGTTTAGATCATTTTTTGACAGGACATTTGCACGAATCACTGCACTGCTCATTCCAGTTACATGAAAATGACATATCGATACTCTCATTCAAGCTTAGAAGTAGTAAAAAGTAACATACCATTTACAGGCGTCATTTCTTTCAGTTGCAACAGAATGATAGAATACCTGAGTATGACAGTTTATTAAATGACTATAATTCATGGTAAAACATGGAGAACTTAGGAATAAACATCAATTTTCGTTTCTCGATTCTTCTCTTCTTTGTCCAGAAATACTTCTGAGGCAGTGAATGCAATGGTTCCCATTACTCGAGCTACTTCTAGATTGCACTGCTGATCAGCTTGAAATTCCTCTCATTGTTGACAATCTATAGTCAGTAATATTTCAGCAGAGACATTTATGAAGTAGAAGCCATCTACAATGGAATTGCAAAACCCACATGCAAACTGAAAAGCGTGCTCTTCTGACTTGCATCCTGGGGTGTCAGTTGATCTCAAATTTCCAAATGGCAACACATAAAAGCAAATATGAAGCATGTCAAAATGTTTATTAAAATCATAATATCAGGGTTAATTCACTGACTTGCGACGACTCACAACGTATTCGCAGCGAGATTCTGTCAGGGGTAACTCGACCCCAAGTGCCATTTTGAACACATCTGCGATTATGGTAGGATCTTCCTATTCTAAAATGTCATTGTGATATGTCAAGCCGTTCAAGAGATATCGTACTTGCATGCAGACACAGAAACAAAAGACTTCTGAAAACATTACAACCTCGTTCCGTTGTGCTATGCAGACTGTCTATAATCACTACACTCATGAGACTGATACACGTGGATCGATGCTCACGTCATTGGCGGATTCAGAAATTGAGAAAGGAGGATCTATAAAACAAAATTTTAACCACGCCTACTTTGCCTACTTTTGTTAGGATTCAGTCACTTTAATAATTAAGAACTTCGGAGCTGTCTCCCTTGGGCGTAAAAACCAATTCCAAATAATTCCCCAGCATAAACAAGAACTAGCTGCACCAGCTGGTAGCAGCAAGCTAGCTATCTCAATCTAGGGTTATAGCAGCTAAGGCTATTTATATATGCCATACATATAATATTATATACATTAATTAAGACATAATGTTTAGTACAATGTACACAGTGGAATTAAATGATTTTACATGTTAAAAACGTGAAATTATTGATCAGCTAGAACAAAAGCAATCTTCATTCCCTTAGGATGTAATGATGCAAATGAGTTCAGAAGTAGATTTAGTGCTTCTGGAGATTTCCGAATTCTTTCACATCTATCACTGTTTAGTTTCATGATTGCCAATCCATTTAATCGATCATCTGTCATTGTAGATCTTCTGCAGGTTTTAATCAGTTTGAGTTGACTAAAGCTTCTCTCACACTCGCAAGTGGTGACTGGAAGCGTTAAAGTCAACTTCAACAAAACAAATATGTTAGGAAACTGGATCTCATCACATGATTTGAGTGCATCAACAAGCTTTGTTGGAACTTCATCTGAACACTTCCATTTCCGGACCCACATTCGATACTCAATGGAAAGCATGTCGTGATGAGGCAAGTCGTCTTTGAAATAATCAGAAGATTGACTGAGTGTTTCTGGAAAGTCATCATGAGATTCAGAAGCAACCTTACTTGGAACCAAATGAAGCAAGCCGTGAACCAAGTACTGGTTTCCAGAAAATCTGTTGTCAAGCTCCCTTATGACATGAGATAGGAACTCATTGTACATGGTTACACAATAATACTGCTCTGCACTGCATGCTTCAATGTTGCTTCGATGAGACTGTCGCCTTGAAATGCGTGGTTTGGTCAACTCAAAATCTTCACCATGGAGATCTTGTCCTAACTTAACACTTTCGGCAAAGATTTTATTGAATTCTTGGACACAGTCCTTTCTCATTTTCTGTAGGATTAAACGTACTGACGCTTGCATTTGAAGCTTGACTGTGAGGCCTTTGAGACATTGCAAGATTTCAAGGAGAATCTTGAAGCAAACTAAGAAAGAAGCCGGCTGAAGCTGATACAGATAGCCATTCGCCTTTGTGATTGTATTGCCATTCCAGCCCCAATCAGTACCAAAGTCTTTGTGTTGTCCTGGAGAAACCATAGCTTGCAGAGATGTGTGAAATGCCGGTAACAACTCAAGAATGACTGTGTACGAATCAATACATTGAACCCACCTTGTTCTACAGGCGTCTTTGAGCTTTTGGGCCTTGGCTTCTAGAAGGAATTTATCCATTGTCTTATAAAACAGTCGTTGCCTTTTGGGAGAGAATGCGAAGAACCTTGCAATTTCTCCGATGTATGCCTCAACATTCATGAATGCTTGGATCTTACATGCAGACACTACAGCAAGATTCAATCGATGAGCAGCACAGTGGAAATAGGCAGCCTTTGGAGCTTGCTGTTGAATAACAGCACTACACTCTGATCTTGCTCTAGACATGTTACTGGCTCCATCGTAGCACTGCCCTCGCATATCACTTGTTGACAATCCAACTGTCTGTATCCAGTTTAAAATTGCTGCAGCAATATTCTTTCCTGTGATCCTTTCTACTGAGACAAAGGCAATGAATACTTCCTTCACAGTACCATAATAAACGTAGCGAAGGGAAATTGAGAGCTGCTCTTTGTTTGAAATATCAGTGACTTCATCAACAACGACAGTGTAGCATTTGCTCTTCTTTACCTCTGCTATAATTTCGTTGCAGATGTACTTGCCAACCACTTCAATCAATTCGTTTTGAATTGTTTTGGGTGTGTATCTAGCATTTCTTAGAGAGTTCTTGAGATGTTCAGAGAGAATATTGTCAGTTTCAGCCCTAAAGCATACAAGCTCAATGAAATTCCCTGGGTTTGAGTGTTCATACTCAGTATCCTCCCAGTTGAAACAATCATCACGATAACCACAAAACGCTATGCCTTGTTTTCCACACAGCAAAACTATTTTTAACGTAGACGAAATCACTTTCTTGTTAGCCTCCATCCGCTTCCGAGCCTCGGATACAAGCACTGTGTCAATAGCTTGTGATGGGTTACTATAACAATCCAAGAATGCACTCATCTTTGCCAGAGAAGCAAGATGGTAATCAAGCTTGCCATGAGCTAGCGTCCTGTCATATAGTTTTCGCCATGTTCTAAAAGGTGCAGTCACGAACTGACCTGTAGAATGTCCACCAGGTAACTCAGGAGCAAAAATTGCAAAGGCTCGGCAGAATGCCCCATCCTCTGCACGACTGTAATAGAGCCAAGGATATTTTTAAACGAGCTTGGTGTAAAGTGGCGATATTGTTTAGAAACAGCACAGTACGTCTTTGGGTAATAGGAAGAATCAAGATTTGGCTCAGATGTAAGCAATTGGTATTTACGTGTCGGATCCAAGTCATTTAACTTCTGGTTTGCTTTCAACAGTGCTCCAATATCGTCAGGAGGGAAAGCAGTGCTTGACTCAACTTGGGACAGAGTGGTGGCACAGGGTGACATTCGACTTGGACCTGCAAACATTAAAATTAATTGGTGTTGTGATAGTTTGTATTCTATTTGCAGCTACGTGTATGTAACTTAATATTTGAATTTAAGATAATAATATTTATAATCTACTTACCAGAACCATCTGGGGCCCCGCAAGGGTCTTCTGTTACACGGTTTTGTGATGGCGAACCTATATCTGCACTTGAGTGTGACTCTCCCTCGGACTCTGTAGTAAAGGGAATAGTCAGTAAATGGTAATCCATTGAATTTTGTCAAACTCTATTATATATAGTATAGATGCAAATTTGTCATCTGCATGTACCTTCTCTGCTCCTTTTGGGGAAGAATGAAGTGCTAGGTGTAGCAGCATGTCTCTTCATTTTGAAGTATTTGTTGACGATTTCACGGAATCAGTAGATGCGTAGGATTGTCGAATGAAGTTCTTTGAGCATGAGCAGATCTTATTGCCTCGATCTACCGTCCATTTTGCGCGCTTACAACAAGCCTAAAGTAACACGATCTCGACAACCCGGCGAAAGAACTGGACCGTGGAACTGGTAGTTTCGAAACTTAGCTAGCTGTCTTTAATTAAATGTGCTGTTGAGTAACTCAGTTCATACAGTAACACAGTACCAAACGTTGGCGTAAGAAGTGTGGTGAGATTGGGGGGGGGGGGCAAACGCCAAATTGGGGGCCTAATCGCCGCATTGATACAGCTTTGGAGGCTAAATATTGGGTGGGCCATGGTCCCCTCGGCCCCCCTCCCCCCCCAGTTCCTACGCCTATGCCAAAGAACAGGTATTTTTGTATTGTAATGAAAAATCGAATCTGAAACAGTTATGCTCAGCTTAAAGGGTGTCTATAGACCCCATAGACCCAGCCTGAATCCGCCACTGCGTGACCTTACAGGAGTATTGTTAGCTTAAAGTGCAATCAGATTAAACTTTGGCTGTTTTCAAGTCTCTGTGTATAATTGAAGGATTGAGACTGCGTAAGAAATTCATCCCTTTGCAATTTCCAAACTCAGCAGCTCCACTTTCTCCTATTTCACGATGATTACATACGTTCCTCTAACAGGAACATGCTCTCCAAATCCCTATTTTCTACATATTCCAATACAATCGCATAATGGCAATAATCAGTGCATAAACTCACGTAGTGCTAGGTTTCAGTCTCCTAGGCGCAGAGACAGTATCTATGGCAACTTGTTGACTAGAATCTCTCGATCATGCATATATTTAGATATCTATCATCAAGCGAAATCACTAGGCATAGCCAAAGGTGCCTGAAACAATGCAGTCATTATATGTGTCATAGACTGAAGTTATCTGACTGAAACAGCGTCGGGTGACTTGCTGCAGCCATTGTATAGACTCGTGTAGGCTTTGTAAAGCACAACCTTGCTAGGATTTCCCGTATGTTTTAATTCTGCATGCGAGTAGACCTCAATCCGCGTGGATGCGAATGTATTAGTATAGCCTATAATAAAAAATTTAGTAAATGTTTATAAGTTAACAACGCAGTTTGTGTAGCTTTAGAATGCCGGGAAATTGGAGGTGTGGTTTCATCACGTGATTCTTTCTGTGGACGTCTCCCAGCTACGTCTCAATATTCTCAGTAAGCTATAGATTCTACAACTAAGTTTTCTTGTTATTAATTAAGTTAACTTAATCTAACTTCATCAATATAAGAAACATGTACAAACGTATACCAACTTTTGCATGTGTATGTAAATATCACGTCTTCTAATTATACGGGTTATTTTCCTGGCAGAATCACCGTATGGAAAGTTGGCTAGAGCAAACTGCATTGCTGGAGTGCTGCAACTAAGTCGCTATATCCATAGCTATCTGACGAATTGCTGATCGCCTGACGAAGGAGGATTGAAGAGGGCAAGAGAGTTGAGACACTTGACAACTTACAGCTCGTTCAAATTTGGTAAGATGGACGACATCATGTGGCGTAGACGCGCACGTCCGCTAACTAATCATGTGTTCAAGGTAAACTATCATGGACGTAGAAAGAGTCGATGTAAAACCTGAAGGCGGTCAGTATGTGCCCACGTCGATTCTTACTGCCAACTGTGATTACCAAGCGACAGAGTATGTCAAACTTGACTACCTAACTATTTGAAGACGTGACAGCTAGTGAATGCATGTCTTGCTAAATGTCATTTTAGTGTCAGTGAAGTAACAAATAAGGCAGGGGACCTAGTGGTGGTGTTGGATAGAAGTGACAAGGACAGATTGAAAGGAGTTGTACATGAAAAGGAAGTCTTCTTTCCATGTAGCATTCTTAATGAAATACCAAATGCTTCAGCCAGCAGTCTTCACCCACTTTCAGATGAGGCAACTGCAAAGGAAACATTTGAGTCGGTTATTGCTGATCAATCAACAACTGCATCACGTGCTGCAGAGGCACTAACGTTGTTCGAGCTCGCGGAGGGAAAGGACAATCGAGGTCAAGGAACTACTGCATCACATGCTACAGAGGAACCAAAGTTGCTTGAGCATGCAGAGGGATGGAACAATCCAGATCAAGTGACAACTGCATCAGGTGCTACAGAGGAACCAATGTTGCCCAAGCTTGCAGAGGAAAAGGTTGGTGTAGCCATGGAGGTTAGCTCTGCTTCAAGTCACAAAACTGGAAATATCAGTGACCTTGCTGTTCATCTCACAGCAACAGGGTATGATGGATGAGAAAGTGTTTTACCTTTGTTTCATTTGTTTGTTTTTTACAGGGAGCAGACGAGGTTGCAACAGTGGCTAAAAGAGGTTCAGCTGTCTGACTGCTACAAATTGCTCACTGAAGCAGGGATACAAGATCTGAAAGCTCTTTCACATGTGAGCAGGAATGAACTAGAAAGAGCAGGGATCAAAAAGGATAACATAAACAGACTACTTGTGGCAAGCAGTATGTTGAAATCGGGTAATCATATTGCTGTGTATTAGTTGTAGACATTACTTTAAGTCATGACACTTGCTAAGGTTCTACAGGTGCATCACATTCAAGGGGTCAACTATATACACCTGAACATAGCTATTATCAAAAAGAGTAAAGATACTTAATCATTTTCATATACAAATTTTGCTTCCGTTTTGTTCTGAGTGTCAATATTATCTATTGTCTAGGGATTCCGAATTGTCAATTGAGAGAGGTGACAAAGTCCTAGTGACTGACATGTCAAACGAGCATAGATGGACAGGTACGGTAAATCAGAAGGAAGGTTGGTTTCCATCTTGTGTGTTTGAAGGCAAACAGAAACCTTCAGTGCGTGATTCTCAACAATTGGCAGTCGCTGCTAGTGCAGATGATGAGGCAGCCACGTCTGACTTGACAATCTCTAAACACAAACTCCAACCGTCTCTAACAGTAGACCCATCATCTTTGGAAGCAAGTTGTGATCAACATGAACCACCTGCTGATAATTCACAGCAATTATTTTTCATTGAAACCACAACTGGGGAGGCTGAAAACGTTGTGGCTTTAGGTTCAATAGACAGTTCTTTTTGTCACTGGGAAAGTAAAGATTTGGTTGTTTGGCTGAAGCATATTGGCTTTTACCACTTTTATAGTACTCTTGGTAAACTTGGCGTAACAGATCTTTCTTCAGCTGCGGCTGTCACTGAACAATTGCTACAGAAAGCAGGCTTTACGAAGCAAGAGGAGATTGATAAGTTTTTGCAAGAAAGTGCAAAGTTGAAAGATGGTAACAGTGTTAAATTGTTTGTAGTAAGTCTAGTTTTTATTACCTGTTTTTAATGTTTACTAGAATCCCATGAAGATACTGATACTGACGATCTTGGTCCTAGCATGCCAGATTATCAAGCACTGAATGCTTATGATGGAGAACCGTAAGGTGGTGTGTGCTCTTTCTGGAGTCTTGTTTGAAGTTTCTCTTTTAGTGATGGTGACCTGACTATCAAGAAAGATGAAATCATAATAGTTTTGGATCAATCAAACGAAATTCGAGGGAAGGGCCTTCTTAATAACAAGGAGGGCATGTTTCCTCCATCGATTCTAAAGAAAGGATCAAAACGACCGTTGGGCACACCACCGTCTTCACACGCTGATACAGCAAAGGAGCATTCAGAAGTTGAGTCAAACACCCAGAACAAGAAACCAAATGTTCAAGCTCTACGGTCAGTTTCACAAAATGGCAAAGCAGACGATGACTATCTAACTCAATCACGTAGTGTTCAACCCTCTGGCAACCAAGATGCACGGTCTGTATCATCTGGACTTGGTGAGAAGTATACTAGTGTTTGCTATTGTAGTTACAAGCATTGTTTGTACCACTGTGTCTGTCTTATATCAAACTTGTATTTATGTCTGTACAGATTGTAATGCTCAGCATGGTGAGATTGGAGTGTCTCAGTTATCAACACAGAATAGTAGTGATTCAGTCGCATCTGGCAAAAACAATGCTGCTGAAGTTAGTACAGATGAGCTTTCTGGGAATTCAAGCAAGGTATACACGTTGTATTAGAGTTTGCTTCTTTGGTTTTTGTAGCTCAGCTAGGAATCAGCTGCTTTTGCTTCCTTGTGCATCCATAATAATAGTAATCAAAGGACGTGATATAGCTGATGTGTTATTTTTTGCTGCATGGTAACAGGCTGTGTGTGTGTGTGTGTGTGTGTGTGTGTGTGCGCGTGTGTGTGTGTGTGTGTGTGTGTGTGTGTGTGTGTGTGTGTGTGTGTTTGCGTGTGTGTGTGTGTGTGTTTGTGTGTGAGTGTGCGTGCGTGCGTGCGTGCGTGCGTGCGTGCGTGCGTGTATGATGTGCAAGCTTTTGCGTGAGCGTAAGCGTGCGCTTACATGTGTACACGAGTGCGCGCGTGTGTGTAAATTTTAAACGGTTATATATGCCTTTCGTATGACGTGTGTCAGTCCAATTTATGTGTACATTGTGGGATGAGATTTCCAGTCAGCAGAAGACCCTATTAGTTGCAAAGAAAAGACATGGGATTGGGATTGCTATGGACCGTCATTAGAATGGATACAGCCAATTTCAGAAACAGCTGTTGCGGAGTAGGCTATCATCTCAGAAGAGATCAGCTTAGAGAACTCAATATTGAATTGATACAATAATATTACTGATACACATAGGAGTCGGGACCATGCAGGGCACTTCGGGCACGTGACCCCTCAACCTTTCCAGTCGTCAAGTGATCTTATAGTATACAATGATGACAGACGTATAAAATAATAACATTGACGTAACTCTATAGTGATAATTACTAATTAATAATTAATGTTGTTTTTCTGTCTTTCGCTTCGTTACATGCATATAATATGTGATAAACAAATAATATACATTTACCTAGCATTGTTGTGCAGAGACACGCCCTTTTAGGCAAATTTGTGCCTCTCGACCAAATCTATGTTCCTACGCTGCTTCAGTACATCTCTACTATATATCCTTTCCACACAAGCCTCTTTTCAAACCGGGCCGAGTCGAACCGAGCCCGCTTTCTGTTCACATAGCGTTCAGAAAAAGCGAACCAGCTTCACCTAGCATGTGTATCTCTTGCAACTCCACGTTTGCTACTTACGGTCTCGGGTACGTCAGAAACGCTTGTGCTAGACGCTGCATCAAAGGTATGGCTACGCGAGCATGAGAGTAATGGTCTGGCTAAGTGAGAGTCTATACAGTTCTGCAGTTAGTTGCCCTTCATGCAGTATATAGAAATGCGAACCGACCCGAGCCGAGCCTACCGTGCAGGCACTGCAGTTGGAGGTAGACCATTCCAGCGCGGCTGGGCCCTCCCTCGTTTGCACAACCTTTCAAAAGCGAGCCGACCCGTGCTGACCATCTTTAGCCCGGTTCCCACTGCTCATGTGAAGTTTCTCATATAACTCGGTGCAATACCTTTTGAAAGGATGGTGAAGAAATTTCGTCTAATCTGTCGACAAGTGGCCTTTTACTAAGAGTGCTAACGACGGAATGTACGTACAACTGCTGCATATTGTGACGTGGTAAGGGACTGGCCGGAATTTTGCTGAAGGGAGCGGTCAGCTGTAGAGTAAAACTGACAATTTGTTTTTGGACTCCATGCTTCTGAACTTGAGTTTATTTTTGCAAACGATAAAGACCGCACTTTCAACTCTGGGTTTTAATACCAGAGGTCACTACCAAAGGAAAGTTTAGAAGAAACGGTAGAAATTTAGACATCTAAAGGGGACCGAACAGCTGATACCGACAGAGGATAACTTGGACAGTGAACTTATCAGTTGGAAGCAGCACTGCAATGGGATTACTGAGACAAAATCCATAACACAAGTTTGAGCACCGATGATGATGCCTTATGTTCGAGAATTACTTTTCGTTCTATCTCAATGGCGTGCCCATGCAGGCATGTTTCCAGATGTCCCGGAAGCCCACAGGAGGTGTGCGTCACTTGTACTGTTAACGCGAGTCACTATTAGCACGACTGCTAAAGGATTCATTTCAGGCATGTAGTTTAGCTAACAACTCAGCCTTAATCCTCACAAGTATAACCATACGTTTAAGTTGTGAAGATTGGGGGTTAGAGTTGTGATAGTTTGGGTGATGGTCAGGGTTAAGTTTGTGAGGGTTAGAGTTGTGAAGGTTTAGGGCTAAGCTTGTGAGGAATAGAACTAAAGTTGTGAGGGTTACGGCTACATATATGAGAGTTACGGCTAAAATTTGTGAGGATTAGGATTAGAGTTGTGATGATAAGGGGTTAGAGTTGTGAGGACTAAACCAAACCTTCGCAACTCTAATCCTAACCTTTATAGCTTTAGCTCTAACCCTACAAAGGTTAGCCCTAACCCTCGCAAATGTAGCCCTAACCCTCACAATTTTAGTCCTAACTCTTACAACATTAGCGTTAACTTTCACAACTCTAATCCTAACCTTTACAACTTTAGCTCTAACCCTCTAAAGTTTAGCCCTAACCCTCGCAAATGTAGCCCTAACCCTCACAACTTTAGCCCTAACGCTCACAACATTACCCTTAACTTTCACATCTCTAACCTTGATTCTGGCAACTCTAACTCTAAATTCCCCTTTACAAATCTAACCTTAACTCTCACAACTCTAACCCTAATCCTCACAACTCTAACCATAACTCTTACAACTTTAGCCCCTACTCTCAACTTTGTCCCTAACACACACAAATCTAACTCTAACCCTAACAACTTTAATCCTAACCATGGCAACTTAATTTCTAACCCTCACAACTTTCTCCCTAACCGTTACAACTGTAACCCTAAGAAAATTGTTAGATCATTGATGCTATGGAATAACACGCTTGAATTAGCTAAGACTCGTAGCGCGCTGCGTTATTGATATTAAATTTGTCTTGTTGCCATTAATGTTTGGAAACTCAATCAAGGAAATTGTGGATACGGGCCTTTAGTGCTGAAGCAGAAAGGTCATTTTCTTGCATCAGACAAGTGCATACATGTACCTGGCTTTGTACCACTATGACTTGCATGAGACTAGGCAACGTAGGTATTCTAGCACTTCAGTTTTGACATCCACTTAGTGTAAAGACAGTATACAAGACATTTTGCTGTAAACACCCTAGAAGGATGTGCCGTCCTTGTGCTTATTGTATGATAACAGAAATCAAATATATCAAAGTAAAAGGAAGTGCTTTGTATTCAGTTTAAATTTAAGGTATATGTACAAATACAATACTTTGTACGAGGTTGTGTTCAAAACTCTAACACAAAGGGAAGTGGCCAGTCATCAGGTCCAGCTCCCCCGTATCAGCCTCTTGTGGTTTCTACCGTAGATGACGCCAAAGATGTGGGGCGGAGTAGTCATTGTTATATTGATGGCACTTGCTACACAACACATTAGAAACATTAGTACTTAATTAAAACGCTAGCAAGGTTTGTTCGTTTTGTTCTGTTCTGGCTCGGTAGTTTTACGCCTGTTGATAGAACAGCTCATGCAGAATCTTTCTTGACACGGCTGACAGATTTACTTTGCTCAGTTTGGGAATGGCGTCTATCGGCGTAGTAGATAATCAACAGTTAAATAACGAATTGTGATACGACATTGTTTGTCACTGATTGCAATCTTGGTAAGAATTTTTATGAATATATTAATAAATATTTACTGTTTTTTTGTTGTTAATAGACTACAAGTGAGATTTCTGACAGCAAGGCTATTTATGAATCTGGAGCCAAACGGTATTATGTAATATGTGGCAGATTTGAATGATTTTGATTATTGTATGCTGTTTCTTTATTTCTCTATTGAAGTTCGGATTCTCAGACAAACGATGCTTCGAGTACAGATAAAGTGAAGTCTGCCACTCCACCTCCAGATCATTTTCATAATTGTCCTGGAGTTGACGTAGAGTTTCATGGTGTTATTCATGATGAATGGAAGTTAGATCTAAACCAGCAAGACAAAGGAGTTCACATTCGCTTTGGAACTCCTGAATTGGGAGATTGGAATTGGAATTGCGTAGACATGGAGGCTCTTGAGTTAGTGCATTATGTTGGATATATTGATATAAGTATAGCTGAGTATATGTATGCAACTAATATAAATTGGCTCGTTTATAGGTATGTTGGAAACACCAGACACATAAGAATAAGAGGAAGTTGCACCATACCAACTGCCATCACGCGAAAACCTATGCCATATAAGTATGTCGTTGTTCCAAGGCACGAAAAGAGGAAGAAAGTCTCGACCAAGCCAGAATACGAATTCGTTGCACCTGGATGGGACCGTGGTATCGTTAACAGGGTTTTAGTAATTCCTGAAGCATTGAAAGGACAAGCATCAGGTTAACTTAAATTAATAAAATTATAAATACTGTACAACTTCGTGATGTGTTCGTATACACAAGGCCGGTGGCGCAATTCAGATGTTGGGGCTGTTTCTTACTTGGCCAAACCCGCCCACAACAAATGTGAAAGATAGCTAATTTATTTAATTCTTTGAATTCATATTTCGGAAGTTCTTGCCAAAAGCCTGTTGGGAAGTCCCATTTTCAAAAGAAAAGTTGGGTAAACCTTAGCCCATCTAGTCCACCCTGCGGCTGGCCCTGATAAATGACGCATACTGATTCTAATATCAATGATAACTGTATTTTGAGTGATTCACAAGCCTGTACTGTGTAGGAGTGTATCGGAAGTACGACGACATCGTGAGAAAACAGCCAGGGTGGTTCGGAAATATTGACTTCAGATGCAATAGGTTATTAGCACTGGAGGCTTTGTTACCAAGATGGTCTGGGTTTTGTAATCAATCTGTCGAGACTGATCAAAGTTTGACTGCTCACGTTGCCATAGCAGAATTTATTGAAGTAGTGGCGTCATTAACGAATGTTCCCGTATGGGAGAACAATCAACCAGAGCGGAAGATGAGATGTTTTCGTCCCCGTGATCTTACTGAACAAGATGTTGCAGAGGTTAGTGCCACTCTGCTTGCAAAAGCCAATAGTTTATTAATGTATCGGCTTTGTTATTTTTGTATCAGGCAATTAAGAAGCATATTAGACCTCAACTGCAATTTTTAAAGAAAGATTCTTCAACGGCAACTGCGAGGAGTAGTCTTACATTGGCTGTAGCAATTTCTATTCTAGTTAGCAAGTATCACCTAAACGTGGACAAAGATGAGCTCATGGCTTTGCTTAAATCGCTGCTGATCCATCCAGATACAGAATCCCAACGCTGTTTGGATTACGAGGATTTAGTGAAAGTAATTGGCGACACAAGGTAGGCTCCTATATAACGTGACATTGCAGTAGTGTATGTATATCCAGTAATGCTATACGATTGATTTTAACAGAGTAGCTGCAAACAGCGTCAGACATGTCATTGAAATAGCAATTAAATCCAAGCTCGCTGAGTGGCTATTTTCTCTACCACTTTTTCATTTCTTGAACGGTGACATAAAACCGTTTCACAACCCTGAAAGGGCAGATGAAACATCATCACGATGGTGGGGACTGGAAGGGATCAAGAACGAAATTGGCATATTTCTCAAACAAACACCATTACGGTTTGTGTTCACTGGTTTGGGCATGTATGTGCGTGACTTCTTACATGTTTGCTAAATTTAGGTCAGCGTTGACTCTTGTTAAAGATTTGAAACCTCTCATTGCTGCTGACAAGCTAGCGGGTCGTGCGCTCCTGTATTGTCTAAAGCTGGAAGAATTGCCTGAAGCTATCCTTTCTGATGCTGCTCACCCTTCGGTGTTTGTCACAGCTTTGGAGCAAAAGTTACAGGGAATGCCCTTAAGCGGCCGTATGGATAGAGGAAAGGTACGGTTCAACAGATGGATGAAGGCGACTGCGTTTCAGCTATCTCTTGCTTAATGATTTTGTACGTAGGGTGATCTTTTGCATAAGTTTCTGACATTGCTTCTTGCCAAGGCATCTGAAACGGAACTTTCGGAAATGTACACATATACATACGAAAGTCTCAGTGTACACTATAAGATAATTATTTTTTGCAGTCACACTGATTGGCCTTTCATCAAGTCGCAAAACAAATTGGGAGTAATAGCTTCAGTTCAGCTTATTCGTGCCATAGAAACGAAATGGAGAGACATGAACCGTTTTGAACTATTGATTTTCTGCAAAGACCTAGTATTCTGTTTTATACGTCAAATGACTGTATGCTCTCAGACTTTAGAAATTATGCAATCTGACTGCCATGAGCTTAAGGAAGCTCGTGATCAAAACAGCCAGAAAGATGATGACTTGTTTGCTCAGAAACAGCTCTACGAAACGATTCAAGTCGTTTCTACGTGGATGGACAAAAATCATTATCGCTCAAAAGATTTAAGCTCTCTGAGAAAGGAACTAAAGGTCCTGCACTCAATAAGTTTCACTAGGCTTGTGTATTTATGTAACTCGTGATTGGACCATAGCTGTGGGATACAGTTCTTAAGTGTGACGCGCTATCTGACGTTTTGCAGCAGATATGGTGGAGTTTTGTTCAGCAGAAATTATGTTGTCGGTTTCAACAGGTTTGATTTCTGCGCACGGCTTAGAAATTTCTTGATACGTTTTTCCTGTACATGTAGGTCAATGAAGCAATTTTAGTTGAAATGGCTTGTCAGTTATTCGATTCTGAACTGCATCCAGTTATTGATCGAGCTTTTCAAGAAATATCAGAAAACGCAGTAGAACGATTGCTAGAGGTGATGCTTGCCACTATGTTAAGGAATGATTGACTTTACAGGTATTGCTATGATATAGAAAGGAGGAAATCAAGAGAAAGCAGTCAAGAGTCTAATGACAACTTTTATATCAAGATCAAATCAACTCAACCACTCCAGCAACATGCTGAAGTTGATCTTGACAAAAAGCTGCCCTAAATCAAATCCTCTTATTCTGACAGAGAAGATAGTTTGGGTTCAGCATCTGCTATCTTGGCCACTGTGGACTACGTTTTTTCGTCTCACGGGTAAATATTTTTGATCCATTTTTGAAATGTAGGAATAATTTTGTCATTTAGGCAAAAAGTGTAAATCGAGAAAATTTTTGGGAGAAAGCTGTGAGCTTGTGTCAAAGGCTGAATCACTGTTGGTAAACTTAGTAACTACTTTGAAAGACGGTTCGGTAAGAGTGTGTGAGCTTAAAGTTATAAATGAGCATTCCGCTCCCTTTTTCGATTTGTGCAAGACACGGGACGATCACCAAAGCAGTCACAAGATTTTCTCAGATGCCCAAAGGTATCTTGACAATCGTACGAGACAACTACATGCTTACGAAAGCGAAAGACGTTTGTTGGAAAATTTTGTAGACGTTTGTAAGCTCTTTAGCTCATCTGAAGATTTGATTCAACTGACGCGTAAAATTAGGGCCGACGTTTTTAACAAAGAAATACGTAATCTTGCACCGCAAGACAGTAGTCAGTCTGCGGTCGTGTCTTGTTTCTCGGAATTTTCAAGTTACCGTCAGTACATCGAGCTTACCTGGAAAGCACGCAATAGTTGTATCTTCAAACACATCTTGAATGACGTTGGAAGGCAAGTCGCTCAATCACGTACCAACAAGCAGCCTCCTCTTACTCTGGCAGAGATTGTAGATATGATATGTAAACCGTCTGCCCATCAATGGCAAAGCATTTGCAATGAAGTTGTAACTGGAAGTATGCCACTTGAGCGAGTGTCAGTTGTGTTTGGTAGCCCAGAAACTGGAACGGTTATTCTTGATCAAGAACTGGATTGTATTAGTGATTTTTGCGGACAACAAGAGGACCCCGAATGGAAGCGACAACGTAGGAAACAAATAGAAAAATACAGCAAACTCAGAAATGCTATTGTAGTGGCACAAACTTTGAAGGATGTCATGTGTACATTACAATTCTCTCGTAGGTTTAAAGAGATTGATAGTATTTGCAGGCAGGTTAGCTTTTTAATTCTAAGTGTTATTAATATAGTCGCATCGGCATATCTGTTTATTTACAGGACTCGCCTGAGTTTCGAAAGCAACCAATACGAATTCTTACAGATGACTTAATATCTGCCAGCGATTTTTTAGCTTCGTTAACCTGTGAGGATATTGCTTGTTTGAAATCGTTCACTGAAGCTCCAAATTTAGTTTTATGGCTCAGACGTGATATCAAAAGTAAGCCAATTTATTCCGACTCTCCTATAGTAGAAGTATAAAAGCGTTCTTGCGTTGTGTTCATGTAGAGTGGAAAGAGCTCGAGACTTTCGTTGAACTAGCAGCCACTAAATCGGCAGAAGAAGGAGATTATGAAACAGTGAAAGTGACACATTTGCATGCTGCTTGTGCTGGATTCGCACCGCTTCTATTTAAAGCAAAGGATGACATGACATTTAAAGCATTCGAGAAATGTTGCACCACTGTGCTGACGTCATTCAGTCGAGACAAGGATTTAATACAGAAATGGGTAAAACGACAGCTTTACCTTTGCATTGTTCGTGTATTTGTGTATATATGTTCTTATGATTAGAAATCCAGTGAGAGGTGCTTGGAAGAGTTTAAAATAACAAGAGATTCTTTGAGCTCAGTAGAAGTTTCTTCCTTCTCTCAATTGGACATGATCAATTCGCGTGGTTTGTATCATGTTGGTTGTATCGACGCAAAAGGTCACCAGTTTCTCTCCAGTCTGACAACAGAAGATTGCATTAAGCTGCAGATTGTAGCGGAGGGAACCGAGACAGCAGGCGCTGGAAAAGAGTTTCGTCTTCATGATCTCTTGGATTTGCAAAGCAAACTGATGCTGATATCAGGACGTAATAACAAGACACGAACTGACGATGTGGATGCTTTCGTCGATGTAAGGCGGTACACATTCGTCCTATTTTGCGGATATGCTATGACTGTTATGTTGCTTATAGGTTTTAGAACATGTTATATCGATAGCCAAAATCTTTATCAAGATGCGAAAGGCTGGTCACGACCGTTACCTTTCCTGGAATCGCAAATATCGTTGCAAAAAGATTTCGTCTGCCGTGGACACAGGAGTGGCGAGCAAAGTACAGGAAGGTGAATTGAAATCTTTACTTGAGGACTTAAAGCATGACCTAGACAATTTGTCAATGCATCTTGCCAACTGGCAGCGTGAAGTGGAATCATTTCGTTCTCATTATTATTGCCTTAATTATTTTACTACTCCTCAATTATTGCTTCTACGTCAGTATTTGGGTGAATTAAATGTTGATGGCAATAGCGACGTTCGCCTTGGGACAATGTTGGCACTTCTCGGTGCCGTCAATCCGAAGTGCACTATTTGTGCAGTAAAAGATGCCATGAAGAAAGCACACAATTTTTTTGCCCAACAACCTGCAGGCTTGGAAGACATGGCCCATCAATTACTGAGTGATTCTGACATCAGGCATATCACAGAGATGGGCTTTTCGCGGGAATCTGCCATTGTTGCACTCAATGCAAACAATCGGGATTTAAATAGGGCGGTCGCCTATTGCATTGATCATCTAAGCAATCAGATTTTAACTCAATTGCCAGGAACGAATTTTGTTTGGTGTTCCTATTCTTCTATGCAGCAAATGCAAGAAGGTTCTGATGATCGAGAGCAAACGGTCAAATCGGTTTACTTGTCATTAGAAATGCTTGGAAAGGTATTGGAGTATTTAGCGTCTTCTTTTCCCAATTGGCCGGAACGATCGTTTCCTGCAGATCAATTTCGCAGTGGAGAACCTAACCTCGTCATTGTTCATCAGAATGATTTGTTACGAGGAATCTTGAGCTTATACATGCGCGACTTTCGCTTGGTTCTTCCTTCAGCTCAGGAAGTTCTTATATGCACTACTACTACTTGTGTAGAAGAAATTTGTTTGTTTTGGCGGAGAGCGCTGCTAGATCCCAATCC
This sequence comes from Corticium candelabrum, assembly GCF_963422355.1. Classification (NCBI taxonomy): domain Eukaryota; kingdom Metazoa; phylum Porifera; class Homoscleromorpha; order Homosclerophorida; family Plakinidae; genus Corticium; species Corticium candelabrum. The sequence goes on along the minus strand of NC_085093.1, from coordinate 5,265,939 downwards.
CGGACGCCTTTTTTGCCTGGCGAGGGCAGATAGTCTGAGCTACGAAGTCAGTAGGAAGTCTTGGGAGGAGTTTCAAAGGTTAACTCAGAATTTTCACAGCAAAATGCGTTATGTTGCCTATAAGTTGGTGGTCATTTGCTGCTCGGCTGAAAATGAAAGTAAATCGTACATGATCGATGCTCTTGACTCTTACAGAAGAGCCAATGTTCCTCTCCCGTCGTTATCAGAAATTCAGTCTTATCTTAGAGACAAGTTCTATAGAATGCCTTCTAGCCATCTCGGCTTAGGCGGACAACTCTTTTCTGCCGCGTCTTTAGATCACCAAAATAGTTCTGTAAGAGTAGTAAGATCAAGTCGAGCAGGCGATGGTAAATCGTTCTTTATAGATCACATCGCACAAATGTTGAGCGATCTTCCTCAAAACCGCTTTGCGAGAACTGGTCTTTGTAACACGTCAAATAGGCCTCTTCATTTCGTGATTCCGTTACATGAGACAGAAGTTAACACAAACATGGTATTGGAAATTTTGCTGCCGATGTCTTCTTCCTCTGAACCACCTTTAGCGCGACTCATTCACATCGACGTTTCTCCTTGTGTAGTCAAAGGATTGGACATTTTCCTTTTCAGTTTGCTGATACTGGGAGAAATTTCTGACTCCGAAGGACACGTTTGGAGACGGAGTCAAGACGATTTGTATGTTGTAGAGATAACGTCGACTGCTGCAATGATTGATCAAAAGCAAAGTGGAGTTGCATCAGCAACTATGACTCGCCAAGTTAGTGGTTCTAAACGGAAAGCAAATATTCGTTTCTGTGATTGGTTGCCATCGGTTAGTTGCAACTCACCCGAGGAAGCAGAGCGCTATTTGACTAGTGGAGCAACTCCAAAGGTAGGTGACCCGGATATGGACGACAGAGAATTTCGAAATTCTAATGTTCAGAGAGCATTTCAATATCTCGAACGGTACAATAGAAATGAAAATCTTGATCCGTTTACTTTTCGTGCCTCTAACATAGAGGGAACTCATCTAACGTGCTTGCAAACCTTGTTGTCTAATTGCGGACTCGATAATCCAACTTGGAGTCAACTTAAATACTTCGTTAACTTTCTCAGCAGTCAACTGCGTGATTGCGAGAAAAATGATTTTTGCAATCCTGAGGCTTGTGGCAACGATTTACCTGGTTTTAAGCAATTTGTTATCAAATTTATGATTTTTATGTCGAGAGACTTTGCAACGCAGTCTGTTGATGATTTCCAAGCATCCATTTCCAATCAAACACAATTGATGGTTTTACGTCGACGTTGGGAGCATTCTTCTCATCCTTACATGTTTTTCAACGAAGACAGACATTCGGTGACGTTTGTAGAAGTTCAGATTACTCGAGATGGTCGACTGATAGATCCGCGAAATGATCAAGTTTTGGACTCCATCATGTCAAGCGACCTAAGTGCAGCTCTTTACAGGCAAGAATTTCGTCTGCAAGAAAACTGCGATAATTGGACAAAAGATCGTAAGCTGAAGGTGCTATGTGCTGTCATGGGAGTAGAAAATGTGTACGACCCGGATGACACTTACGAACTGACAATGGATAATGTGAAAAAGGTTTTGGCTATACAAATGCGTTTTCGTTGTGGCATTCCCGTCATTATAATGGGAGAGACCGGTTGTGGCAAAACGAGATTGATTCGTTACATGTGTTCTCTACAATCAAACTTGACCGGAGCAAGAAACATGATATTAATGAAAGTTCACGGAGGCGTAACCAGAAGAGACATAGTTGCGACAGTGCATGAAGCCGAACGTCTTGCTCGTGACAATAGAAGAGATTATCCTGGATCTAAAATTCAAACTGTGCTATTCTTTGACGAGGCAAATACTACAGATGCACTGGGGCTGATTAAGGAGTTGATGTGTGATAAACGTGTGAATGGAAGGAAAGTGGAAGGACTGGGATCATCTCTTCAGGTCATTGCTACTTGTAATCCTTACAGAAAGCACACGAAAGAAATGATTGAACGTCTAGAGTCGGCCGGTCTCGGTTACCACGTCAGTGCAGACGAAACGGAAGACAAGCTTGGACACATTCCTTTGCGTCATTTAGTCTATCGTGTGCATGACCTACCAGAAAGCATGAAAGCACTTGTATGGGACTTTGGACAGCTGAATCCAGCCATAGAAAGGCTCTACGTCAAACAGATTGTCAGTCGTCGTGTGGCAATCAGACAATCTATTCCGAATGTCCACAATTTAGTAGAAGTCATTACGGAAGTGCTGGCAGCTGCACAAAGTTACATGAGGAAACAAGATGACGAGTGCAGTTTCGTTAGTCTTAGAGACGTAGAAAGAGCCATGATGGTAATGGTTTGGTTCTACAATTTGCGTGAACAACTGGAACATCGCATGTCAGACAAACACGACCAACGTCAAGCGCAGTTACCGGCAAACAGACAGCTACCACAACTTGGATATTTGACACGTTCGTTTATCTTAGCCCTAGGAGTTTGTTACCAAGCTAAACTTCGAGAAAGACGGCCTTTCCTTGAGTATATTGCTCCACGTTTTAAAGCTCCTTGCAGTATCCAAGGTGGAGCCGAACAGATCGAGAGGGAAATCGCAACCTGTCAGCAAGTATTTCTCGATGAGTTAGAACTTCCTCCTCAAATAGCAAGGAATCATGCTCTCAGTGAGAACGTCTTTATGATGATTGTTTGCATCGATCTTCGTATTCCTTTGTTTCTGGTTGGAAAACCGGGAAGCTCAAAGTCCCTTGCCAAGGTTGTTGTCAAGAAATCTATGAAAGGACATTTGTCAAGTTCTACCCTGTTTCAAGCTCTCAGACAATGTCAAATGGTGTCCTATCAATGTAGTACTGTCTCAACTGCAGACGGTATAATTGGAGTGTTCAAACAGTGTCAAAGAGCGCAGAAAGAACGCGGCATTGAGAAGTTTGTGTCTTGCGTTGTTCTGGACGAAGTCGGACTGGCAGAAGACTCACCGCGTCTTCCTCTTAAGGCGCTGCATCCACTCTTGGATGACTGTACTGCAGGTTCGGATGACGTCGAAGAAACAATAAACTGTCAATCCAATCGAGTTGCTTTCGTTGGATTATCGAACTGGGCTTTAGATCCGGCCAAAATGAATAGAGGTATACTTGTCAATAGAGAGGTACCTGACAGCAATGAGCTGATTGTGAGTGCGCAAGGTATATGCAGCTCAGACCGTCATACACAAACCTTGTTATCTTCCTTATTTGATGGTCTAGCCTGTGCTTACAAAGATATTTATAGAACTCAAAAGCGCGAATTCTTTGGACTTCGAGATTTCTATAGTCTCGTCAAAATGTTGTTTTCGCTGTGTCTGATGAGCAAGAAACTTCCCACCTGGAATCAACTGGAACATGCAGTGAGAAGGAATTTTGGCGGCCAAACTGACGATAAAATAATCTCCGTATTTCGCCGTTGTTGCTCAGTTGCTGCGGACAATCGAAAGTCTGAGTATGCAGAGAAATTGGATAACAGTGCTGTTGGTCTCATTCAAGCCAATCTGCAAGAAGAGAGTGTGACCACTCTTTGCGAAAGTCGGTATCTGTTGCTGTTAACAAAGAATTATGCAGCTCTCAATATCTTACGTCAACGAATTTTGAATGACAATGACCCTGTCATTATTTTTGGTAGTAGTTTTCCAAAAGATCAAGAATATACGCACGTATGCCGTACGATCAATCGCATCAAAGTGTGTATGGCAACAGGTCGGATGGTTGTTCTTCTCAACTTGAACAAGTTGTATGAGAGCTTGTATGATGCGTTAAATCAATATTACGTGTATCACGGTGGTCAGAGGTTTGTTGATCTTGGTCTTGGTAATCACAGAGTTAAATGTCAAGTTCACAAGGACTTCAGATTAATATTGATAGCAGAACAGACTGAGGTGTACGATAAGTTTCCAATTCCTTTGATCAACCGAATGGAGAAGCACTTCCTGGCTATGGAATCTGTATTGTCGCCCGAACAGCAAGTCATCGTCGATCGCGTGAATAAGTGGGCAAAGCTGTTTGCATCCGTAGATGCACAACAACACGTTTGGCGTTCCGATGACAAGGGGCAAACAAAGTTTTCAGTAGCCGATTCTTTTGTCGGTTTCAATGACGATGCAGCCGCCACTGTTGTTCTACAGGCTTTTAGGAGGAAAGTGGTGTGGGAAAGAGCGAGCTTGTTTCGCAACGCGAGAGAAGAAATCGACTATTATTTTGAACTCGCTGTAAATTCTCTTCTCAACTGCGCAACTCCTGATGCTGTCGCTCGTTTGCACGTATCTCAACTTTCTTGCGAAGCGAATCATTTGTGGGACATATACTTTTCTCAACAACGACATTCCAGTCTTCTAGATTACCTTAAAGCCAAGCTTGTGGAGAGCGATACAGAAGAGAGTCTCTTGCTGCAAGTTACAACTCACTCTCGTCTTCTCTTTGTTGGACTGACAGAGTTCCGCAAAGCTTTAGGTATTCATATTGACTCAATAGCATTACAGCAGTTTGACAACGAACAGCAATTTGTGAAAAGATTGAGAGAATTCTATAACCATGAATCGCCACAAGACAGAGTTCTATTGGTGCAGTGTGAAGATGGTGATATGCACAGTGAACTGGTGGCTTGCGCTCGATATTTAGTGCAGGAAGAGCGTGAATCGTCCCTTGCACAAGCATTAGAAGAATCGCTAGAACTAAAATGTTGTTACCTTCGACATTTGGTTTTAGTCATTCAGTTGCCGCGAGTCAGGGGAGGTTTCTTCAGGGGATTTCAAGGCGGCGTGTGGGACGAAGTTCATATTGATGAATTACGTCCAGCAAATCAAGTCTTCACTCCCTCGATTACCTCATTAGTAAACAAGAAAATAAGTTCTTTATTAGGAACCGCGGCAGAATGTCAGGTATGGAATGTTGACGTTGACTTGGGATCCGATATGTCTAAAGACGTGGTGCGCAGTGAACAGAATGAAACCTTGACTGAGGCGGCGCCCGTTTTGAATGCTAATGCAGTACTGCGATTTTGCATACATGGAGCTGTCAGTCTTTTGGACGACATGGACGAGTCAATTGACAACACTTCTAGGCGAATTCACATTCTTATGCAGTTATTGCCAGGTGACAGTCTGCTAGATGTACCAACGTGTGATCAATTTTTTAAACAGCTGAAACATCAAGTTATTCGACTTCTTCAAGAACAGGAGAGTCACCAGGAGTCGACCTCGGCGACTGCGTGGGTGCGGAACGAAGCTCTTAGTTACAGCAGTCTCCATAAGGGAGGAACCTTTTGCCGCACATTGTGGTTGCGCATTGTAGATACGGTGACGCCCGTGCTTTCCAAAATAATTGCTTTTGTCGATCGTAACCACAACCTGATGTTGCTGGAAGAAGTGGCAGCGGGAAGTAGGAGTTGGTTGACTGATCTTTGGCTTAATATCTTTAACAGTTCACTGATAAGTGGTCATGACTACGATTTTTTGTCTCCAATTCAAAAAGCTGTAAGCCAACGAGTTCGTGTGCTGTCATCGGGCTTGAACGAGCATCTTTTCTCTGCTCAATTTCCTTTCTCGTACATCGTCAGGCTAGAATTAGATGACATGATGAAAAGGGCTAAGGATATGGCAGCTGACCGAGGCGAGAAGATTGTTACAACTGTGCAGCGTCTCTTTGATAGCAGCGAACTTGGTACAGTAGTACGCAAAGTCGGTGAAGTCAGTAGTCAGTGTGCTGACGAGCTTGGCCGTCGGTATCTGTACGACTTTATTCACATGGTTTACAACGTCTCATCAATAGAAGAAATGAAGGTGTTTGACTTCCCATCTTGCTTTTGTAATTAGAGAAAAACTTTATCTGTTTTAGTTGGTCGAATCAACAATTATTAGTGGATTGCATGAAATACAGTCTGGCGAGCTCAACGGTGAGGAGGTAGAGGAGACAAGCAGCGGCCTAAATCTGACGATACCATCGATCCATGCCGCTTTTGCACATGTCAAGACTCGCTTGTCGAGCTTAAAGGATATTTTGCATCACATGCCGGACAAAGTTGCTAACGTTCACCGTCAAATGCAAGGAGTACACCTAGATGAAGTGGTAAGTGCATTGATACAGGTATAGTTGTAACAGCATCTGATGTCTTTCTCTAGCTTACAGATGTTATGGCTGCTCCTTTACTGTTGGAAGAATTGTTTCCGGAAGGGGCACTTCAAAATATCTCTCAAAGAAGTACGTGGATAAAGAGAATGCAATCAGTTAAACCTGTCATAGAGTCATGGCTGGCGTTGTCATTTGCTGGTAACATAAGAAGCGCTCTGCACGACGACGTCAAGTGAGTGAGCTTTAACGAGGTTGTTTTGTGATGTCGGAAGAAATAGGTGAATGGTTGGTGTTTTCATTAGAAATACGTGGGCATTATATTCTGCTGTAAAACTTTTTCTCGAGCACACCGAGTCTATAACTCACAACAACCCATTCGTTGTCGCATTGCCATTCACCTTGTATCAGGTTACAGTAACTAACATGTTGTTTTCGATCATGAGCTACAGGAACAACTTATTGGTTAACTAAATATATTCTGTCGTATAATAACGTAGATTTTGAAGAGCATCGAACTTGATTTCACAAAGGCACACACAATTCGTGTACTTCAGAGATTTTTGAACCAATCAGCTGAAGATTATAGTTCACATCTATTTGGGTAAATGTCATGTTCATATCGTCAATAAGTCTTTGTACGTTAACCACAGATCTAATTCAATACAGACCAAACAGCAACGAATGCACAATTTGTTTCTATCAATGGGAGAGTAGGAACCCCGTCAAATTGCCTTGCAAGCATATTTTCTGCCAAGTGTGCATCAAAGAACGACTTCAAAGAGGATTAATGTGTCCATTGTGTAACAACAAAATTCCTAAGAAATTTCGAAACGTTTCCGACAGAACCCTCACGTCGGTTTATGTTGCAGTTTTGATATAGATAGTTAAGTTCATTGATTGAATTCTGTCTAGGCAAGCTAGCAATGATTACAGGAAGTTCAAACAGTGCTGTACTGCTTTCTTCATGGAACTAGTCTCTGTGTACACATTTAGTGAAACGACAACTCATCCTCCAGAACCCGAGCTTGTGCATATGCTGATGGAAATGGTCGTGCAGAAGAGGCTGGCAATGCCGGATAACTCAACTCGTCCCTTTTCACCGTTTGAGCGAGATGCAATCGATCCACGTCCAGTGGTGAGGTCTTTCATCTTGCAAATGTTACTGAAGTACAGGTAAACACATTGTGACCATTTGCTGTTTTCTTCTTGTTACCATGTTTAAACATCTTTATTAGTCTACCATTAACTCTTGAATACGTTGAGATGGTGTTTGCGAATGCACGTCAGTATGTAAGGAGTGATAGGATTTACGACTTGGAAGATTTGGGTGTTATCTTTGTGCATTGTATTGAGGTAGGCATGAACATATCTATGATTTGCCAATTTATCAGCTGTTATCTTATTACGTAGGATTCTTTGTATCTTAAATGGGCTGGTTCGACGTCCGAAGATCGATGCCAAGCTGCTGTATCTGAATTGAGGTCAGCATCAAGCAAGTTGCAGGGTGAACTATCTTCGTTGAGCTACTTGCAAGGAGTCGCTAGTGCAAAGTTTGGTTTTGTCGTCACTGCTAACCTTTTGGGAGATCTTCTGGACGTTGACGAGAAACGTAGATTGGGACTAATTGAAAGAAGTGTTACTTCGTCGCATTTGGTTTCACGTCAGTTTGACTTTGTGACCGACACAAAGTTGCTCGAGACTGTCAAGGCGATCTGCTGTGGTCTGCCGGAGCCACAGCTCGCATTATATTTAGTGAAACAGTTGATTTTACTAAGAGGGCAAGATGTGCTAGGAAAGTTACGGGATATTTGCCATTTGGATTTGGTGTGGTTAACGGACCGGCTACAACAGGATTTCGTACGGCAAAATCAACTACCACTTTCACCGTCTTGCAATTTTAAGCAATTTTGTCGTAGGACGATACTGTTTTACCTGATTACTGCGTTGTCCTTGGCGAACAATACTTGCGGTTCCGCAGTGCGGTCGCGAAATCCGTTATTTCTAGGGAAACAAAGCACATCAAGGAGGCATTGTCGGTTAGCAGCTGTGTTTACCTCTCCTTAACTGTTGTTATTATGCAGCAATTCTTTGTGCCACAGAAGGAAGCTGGTAGTGGTCGAAAGTCTTCTATCCCGTTGTTACTAGCTATCTACAGAGAAGTTACTTGTCGTCGAGCTTTACCAGTGGACCAACAGATTTCTTCACAAGTATGGCACAAGGCCAGGCAATGTTTATAGTTTGTGTAATAATTGTTTTAATTCGGTAGACGTTGACGTTGATTGAGGATTGTTGCCGACATGTTTCGGTCCTTTCAAGCGTACGGTCATTTGCAGCTGAACTCGTCAACAATAATCAAGGCAGACCGTTGGTACAGTTGCAAGTTTCGTCTCGGATGAGTTCAGAGAGTAGAAGTCTTGCCAGTCTAGCTCTTCACGTGTATCTCACAGTGCTATGTGGTGTCGAATCAAAGCTTCTTCGATCTCTTCGTCTAATGCTTAATGAACCCCACACTTTAGTGGTATGTGGTCTTCTCTAAGTTTTTGCTCAGTATTACGTGATTTTTGTTATATGTTTAGAATTCGTATTTACCTACCATGCCGGATAACTATTATGCAGAGGCCAGGCAATTGGTACAAGATAGGCAATGGTGTGGTAAGTCAGTGTATCACTCTATTGTCGAACCTGACTAGAATGTAGATTTCTTTTTTAAGAGTGCAGGAATGGGCATCCATATCTTGTTACCAATGTGGGTCAACCAACGTATTGTTTGAGGGTTCGAATTCGTTACATTTGCTCTTATTTAGTGTGGTCAACCTGTCGTTAATTTGCTGTGTCCTGATTGTGGGGAAACGATAGGAGTAAATACTGGAGACCCGAAAGCCTCCGAGTAATGCAAAAACAATCTCTTTTTGTTGTCCACTTTTGATATTCTTAATTTTATAGTCGTGCTAGAGTGCAAACAGGCTACATTCTTGGCCCAACCAACAGGAGATCTCAAGATCCTACACCAGAGCGAAGTCTGTCACCTCCAGCTTGTGCGTTGGTGCGCATACTTTTGCACGGTGTACTTGTCTGGGCATCTTGCAGTCAACAGCAAGTACGTAAAGTTGTTTGGATACAATGTTGTAGAAATATTAATAATTTTGAAAAAGCAGGCTGATGACAATAATGTTTATAGAAGGTTCTTGTTGGGCTCAATCATTTTGTTAAGGCACCGGTCAATCAGCGCGATCTTCCTGATTTCTTTTGGTCTCATTTTGAGCTTGATGCTCGCTTGTTTGCTAAAGCAGTTGGAAGAACTATTGAAGACGGCGTCACTATTTGCCATAAGTTGCTTAATCGAATTGCTGAAAATGCGCAAGCTGCTCAAAGTAACGGGTATAGGCATGTGATGATGGCAGTCTTATATAGCTTTGTGCGTTAGGTGTTACCGGAGACGGTCGCTTGTTGACAGCGCAGGAGCGTAATTCGTGGGAGGAATGTATTAGTAAAAACTACATATTACCGACATTCCAGGCAAGTATAAAGTATTCCATAGGTCATACAGACCATAGTGATATACTCCTTCGTTCGATCAAAGGAGATGCATAGCAGCATGACGTACTGGATTCAACAAATTATGAACGATCACAAACGCGGTAACCTAACTGTATACCATCGCTTCAGAGACGAAAAATTGCTCTTATTTGCCTGCAGGGAATAGCAAATTGCTTAGGCTTGTGTACGAGCTAGAAGATCCTCCTGGATCAAAATCCGCTTCTTGTTTGTGGCGACATCGTGTAGCAGTGAGCATCGACCACCTTTCTCACACTTTACTACAGCAAACATGCTCAACTGCAAACAACGATTGTCAACTTTTGAAAGAGTTTCTCCGACAAGTAATTAGTACTTTGTTTATTTCGATAGTCAAGACGCGTTGCTACATAGTTTGCTACGCAGGAGCCTAAGTTGAGAGCGTTGCTGTATGTTCCTGATATTATCAAACTGCAGAAGATGATGCTGAACAAGTATGACAGGAAACTGTCACATGAGGAAGCACTGACTTTTCGTGTGGGAAGCTTCCTTGAATCTATTGAAGACTGTAAGTTGGTTTGCTGTTATGTCACCGTACTGTACTTATACAGACGTTGTACATGTACAGATGAAGAAAGGCGGACATTTGAGAATCTGATAGAAAACTTCAATAAGGCGTGGCTACTTGTTAGGCAATTTGTTTTAATTCATGGTTAGTTTGGATGTATACTATTAAATGGTCGATTTCGTCACATGAGCTCTGGAACAGGCCGACTTAGACCAAAGAAAAAGGAGCACGAGCTTGTCTACGTCGACAAACACACATCCATCGCCTTTCTCTTACCAAGAACAGTGGAAGAGGGAACGTGTGCTACAAGTTTGGTTGATTATCTTGTAAACTGCACTCACAATGAATTTGTTGCAAATTACCGGAGAATATCAGGACAAACAGGGTAATGTGCTTCCTATCTTTCTCTTTGCTGTGTGCATATTACTATTTTTTTGGAAAATTAGGGAACCTAATCGAGTGTCGACAGACGATGTCACACTAGCTTATCTCGTTGCATATGACGTCGAGCGCGATCTAATGCCTCTCGTTCTTGCTCACTGTGACTACTCTCTCGCCGTTGGCGCAAGAACTGAGATTTCCTACAACCTACCCGCTCTGGAGAAGCAAATCGTTGATCGCTTTGTCGCCGGAAGGCCACACATCGATATGAAGGTTGATCTTTCGATTGATGTTTGATAACAGTATATTGAATACGCTTTCGTCAGGATTATCGTGTTGCATACCGCAAGGAAGTTTACAACACGGCGCTGTTTGTGCGCTTAGATCAGAGAATTAATCAGGTCAGGAAGGACTTATTGTCACAGTCATCATGATCATTTGAATGATAGATGTTGTTTAGGAGGAAGTTCCTGTTTCTGTCCAACGTCAGATTAGTTTTGAGCTCCACGATCTGACGGACATACACAACGTGCTGGCTGTGCTCACTATCGTTATCAATTTCTTAGTGTCACTCAGTTGGTCACCTGAAGAGCTTCTGAATACTTTTGTTCACGACACTTTAAAGATGCCAGCCGAGTCTAGTCTAGTAAGCGCCAGGGCACAGCAATTCTGCCGTTTGAAGCACGTGAAGTCTTTATGGCGTTTTTTGACGATAGAGAAGGAAAAACGACTGTCTGTGGCGAGACAGGTCTGATTGCTACAAAACGTATGCACGCACGAGCACACACACACACACGCGCGCGCGCGCGCACGAGCACCGCACACGAACACGCGCGCACAAGCACCACACACGAACACGCGCGCACAGCACCGCACAAGAACACGCGCGCACGAGTACCGCACACGTACCGCAAACGTACGGCATAAGCACCGCACACATACCACACGCGTACAGCACAAGCACCGCACACGTACCGCACACCCACTGCACACCCACCGCACGCGCACACATCACGCGCGCACAGCACACGCACACAGTACACGCACACCATACGCACGCCGCACGGACGCGGGCACTCCCTCTCTTTCTCACTCTCTCTCTATCTATCTCTCTCTTTCTCTCTCTCTCTCACACACACACACACACACACACACACACACACACACACACACACACACACACATACTCCAAATTCTTTAAACTTTAGTGTTTATGCCACATATTTTCTTTCCAGGAGCCATTTGACCATGTTTCATCGAAGTTCCGGCAGAAGATGAATAATGCGATGCGTCAAGAACTAATCAAAGCTTTGAGAAAGCTAAACATTGAGGACTTTTTGTCAGAGCTGGTTGAAATTATAATGCTCGAGCTTCCACAGTGGGATGAAACTCCAGCAATGGAGGAATATGAGTTAGTCATGCACAACTGCTTTATGAACGTTACTTTGTTGTAATAGTGAGGTCGTATAGGTTGTGTCTTGCAATGACGGAACTGCATGGTTCCCGTCTTCAGGGTTTGGATCACATCTCACCTCAAGTTCAACTTCAACACATCATACATTCCTGGAATATTGCAGTCAAGCTCGAGATGGAATTATCAAATACAAGATAACTAATTAATCGAGGTTACGTTTGGTATGCTAGTGCTCAGGATTCGTTAGCTGAAAAAGAATGAATTTTTGTATTGCCTTATTAACTGTTTTAGGAAATGTGCTATTATTGCTAGATGATTGTTGATTGAATACAATTTTTCGTCGTGACCAGATGGCATTATGGCTAGAGGGTACATTGCAGATATATTAGCAAGTCTCGCGTAGTCATTATTACTGCATGCTTTTTGTTTTTCGAGCAAGGATATGCATGGTCTGGTGCAATCCCATTAATTCAAATGATAATAATATTTTGATTGAGTGTGAATTAGAAAACTAGTAATAGTCATGGTTTAATGTCAATCGTTTAGACAAGCAACTCCAATATTTTAGTGAGCTTTCCTGACAGTATCATAACTTGAAGTCTGTCATTGATAGGTACTAGTTCCTTGGAGGAAACGAAGTATCGCATATATTTTCTTTATTGTATACAAGTGTTTGTCATACCTTGTGAAAGGTGTTGAGGAAAGGAAACGGTTTTGAGACGCTTCAGGTCACTGATACTGCGCTGACAGGTACAACTGGTTAAATAAAGTATGCAATGATTCATAATTAATTAATAGAGTATGGATGTTAGAAAAATTGATTTTTTTCACATTGTTTGATAGTTGTCTTTAGTTCGAATATCTCTAGGAATGGGTGTCATCCTCATGGTTTCCCTATATTTTGTTTTCCAGCAAAGCAGTTCCATATCTAGGCTATTTTGTGAAGTAAGGTCATGAAATGATAACGGTTTGCTGGTTCAGTGGCATGCACAATGGCAAGTTTCCACCAGAACACCTGGAACCAAGGACCAGTTATTTGGTGATCCCTGCTGAATTGTACCTCTAGTTGACTCAAAAATGGTCAATAATTGTGATTGTACAGACCCTTGGCTCTTGACCTAGACTAGAGCATATTCTCTCTTTTTTCAGCCGTCCACATGCAACGTCGCGCAATTAAATAATTTATGGACTATCACCACCAAATTTATTAACTGTTGCTTTTGCTTTCTTGTCCTTACTAGCGACCTGAAAGTAATTGGTGCTTATAGACATCTCCGGCACCAACCACTGATGGAGCGATCGAAACGAGATGTAATAAAAATAATTTTAAATTAAAAAGGCTTTGCTACAGTTGACTATGTTGAACAACGGTTGTAGCTACGAAGCAGAGAATTCCTTACTAGAATGATCTAGAGACACAGAGCCCAAGGTTATAGGTAACTTTCAAACGGCTGCTCTGTACTATTTTGTTGTATCACACTGCATGCATACCATCAAAACGAAGGGGTCTTGTACGGGATGTCAAGCTTTGCTTTCAATGATCATGTGTTGTCTAATAAGTATTTGCTGAATAGCCCGTTCTCCGCACGGGCAGATTTAATATTAGTTGGAGTTATCTAGCCGAGCAGTAAAGACTCACCTGTTTACTATATTAATTAAGTGCAATCACTCGCAGCTATTTCCAGTCCCGTTGCACGTCGTCACAGGCGTACCGAACGTGTATGGCTGCTATTCGACGCGCGTACACACGGAGAAACAAAGGGGGCGTGTTTTTAAAGACCCAAATATACCAAAAGATGTCTTGACTTTTTCGAAGTCGTCGGCAATGAACGACAGTCACTTACTGTCCGAGGTCAAGAATGAGCATTTCATATTTGGTGCGTGGATATAAGATGAGCCGTTTTAGGGAAATTCGTGCTAGACTGGAGGATAGACTATCGGACGTCAAAACCATACATCTCATATTGTTCTCGGTCAAAAGATACACCGTCGGTAAAATATTTAGACCGATCAGCCAACAGGTTGTCCATCATGTTCAATTGCTTTTAGAGTCAAATCCTGAATGGATTGTATTGAAAACGGATGTGAAAAATGCCTTCAACTCTCTAGATCGAACGCAGTTATTGCAGGAGGTGTCGTCTTCTTTTCCAGACATATTTCATCATATTAAGCAGATGTATCTGAATGTCAATTCTTTTGTATTTTTGAAGAAGACCAAACCAGTAGACCTCAACTCTGAACAAGGCATTCATCAGGGAGATCCTTTAGGACCAGCATTGTTCTCAACTGCAATACACCCGATTCTCTTAAACATTCAAAACAAAAACCCTAAAATGCGAGTTGTAGCTTACCTCGATGATGTGTTTCTTTTGGGTCCACAATTGAAGTTCTTTTTGTCTTGGAAAATCTCAGAGCAGCTTTCATCACAATACACCTTGAAATAGCAGACCACAAATGTGAGATCTACAGCCCTACTCCACTTTCTAGTCAGTTAAGCTCTCAAACCACTATTCCTATCAACTATAGTGGTTCAACAATTCTAGGCAGTTCAATTGAAAGGTTCAGTTTATACAAGAATAATGTGTTGGGAGAGCAAAATCAGGAGACAACTTTTGCAAACAGCTGCCAGAGCTGGACGATATTCAAAGTGCCATGCTATTACTAAGACTCTGTGACAATCCTCGAATTAATCGCTTAGCTCGTTTAGTAACACCAGAACTTCTCGAGTCAGCAGCTGATCTGTACGACCTTCAATCGAGGCCAACATTTACCACTTTGCTTGGTTCCAACTCAATAGATGACACTGTATGGCACTAAGCAACCCAACCAATCAAGGTATGGTGGTTTTGGTATGTCATTCGTTCAATCGGTTGCTTCATCAGCCTTCCTTGCTTCGTAAGCCCATTCGTTTTCTAGACATAAAACCTGAAATAGACAAAGTTGCCTTGTCAACACCCTCTTTAGTTGTCTAGGTCAGAAACTAAATTCAATTGTACCACAATCCCAGTCCTTATTGAAGATGTTGTCTCAGTCAAGGAGGCTTTAACACAAGTTTTCAAAATAAAATGCTAAAATGGAAGCTACTTGTGTAGTTGACAATGCAACTTCACTTCGTGATGGCGCTAGACTTCGCTCTCTGCAACGCAAAGGTGCCGGCTTTTGGTTGTCTGCTATTCCAACTTCAGGGAAGCTCGCACTTAAACCCTCCAAATTTCGGTTTGCGGCTTACCTGAGACTTGGACTTCCCTTGCATTTGTGTGATAATATTCAGGCGTGTGACTGTGGACGAGCAACTCGTAACTCACGCGGGTATTATCAGATTACATGCAAAACAGGGGGTTGTCCTGTGTGGTCACATGACTCGATCATGACTGTGAGGTCAAAGTGTCTAAACGATCTCAAAATTCAATAAAAATGAGCCAAAAGATAGATATGCTGCATCTCACAGCCGCCCAGACATTGCTGTTTCTTACACTCGTATTGGTTCCAACGTAGAATTGGATATAGCACTTGCTCATCCGTGGAGTTCGGACATATTTCCAACGTCAGCCATTATGGAGGAAGCAGCCGCTGCTAGAAGAGAAGATAGGAAGTTGGCTCATTATAAGAAAGAAAAACATCCTGTTGGGTCTGTGAGAGTTATTCCACTAGTCTTGAAACATTTTGAGAGATGGGCAACATTGCAGAGACCTATTTAGATGACTAGTCAAAACGATCAAAGGATATCTTTGAAAATCAAACAGGGCAGAGTTTAAAGAATATTGGCGTCAAACAATTGCCATTCGATTGAAACGTTGAAAATGCCGATGTATTTTTGAAGAAAATCATAATGCCTTGTCGAAACAAGCCAAGTGCCCAAACTCGTAGATATTCTATTAAAAAGGAATTACATGATTCCGTTTAACCAATTGGTAGTTAAATATATATTTTAGTTAGTTGCTGGTTGTTTTCTATTGCTTTTATTGTAGGACAAACGCAGTTAGTCATTTGCTACTCTATCCTAATTCGAATACGAAATATGTATATATTGACAGACAGACAGGCAAACAGACGGACAGACAGACAGACAGACAGACAGACAGACAGACAGACAGACAGACAGACAGACAGACGGACAGACAGACAAACGGACAGACAGACAGACAGACAGACAGACAGACAGACAGACAGACAGAGGTATGAGTACATCCGACCTCTTTCAAACAGCCTCATTGCTTCTGATCATTTGCATGCCGTGTGTGCAGCTATAGCATCAGGATATCTGCCTATATCGATGCGGCCACTTGTCTCATCATCTATATTAATTGCTCTACCGAAGGCGGACGAGAATGCTCAGGCAATATCAATTAAAGAAATATGATACAAAAGTCACCGATAGAGCGATTTTACCAAAGCGGAAAGAATTTACAGACTATTTTACACCCTTACAACACGTTGTTTCAGTTGAGGGTAGTGCAGAGCTATTGCTGCAGCAGGTGCAGCCTCTTATGGAAAAACATGAAGACTAGATTCTACTTAAAGCTGATATGAAGAAGGCATTTAATTCAGTACGCCGGTCTCATTTGCTGAACCAAGTGCTTACTACGTTTCCTATTATTTACAATCACGCTCCACTAAAGTAATCTTACATCAACCCACTGATCCATCTTCAGAGATCTCATCCGGTTATTCTCAGCTTTCAAGAAGGTGTGCACCAGGAAAACCCACTTGGTCCTGCTTTGTTTTTTCAATTGCAATGCAATCCATTTTGGAAGATCTACAGTCTCACAACAAAGAAGTAACAGTTCCGGCTTAAATCGATACCTTTTTTGTCATTGGCAGTCTTGATCGAGTGTTTCATGTATTTCAAGGGCTCAGACCTGCTTTCAGCAACATTGATTTCATGGTAGAGGAGAATAAGTGTGAGATATATTGTGCAGCATCACCGTTGCTTAACACCATCTCTCAGTCAACTTCCATACCA
Organism: Corticium candelabrum; assembly: GCF_963422355.1. Taxonomy (NCBI): domain Eukaryota; kingdom Metazoa; phylum Porifera; class Homoscleromorpha; order Homosclerophorida; family Plakinidae; genus Corticium; species Corticium candelabrum. Next base: position 5,248,984 of record NC_085093.1, on the reverse strand, counting down.
GCCACAAGTTAAGGCTGTAGAATCCTGGACATATCTATAGGAAGCTCTTTGTACATCATCGAATCTTGCTCTTATGTTGCAAAATCAGGATCAAATTCGTGTGGTAAGCTGTTGCAGTTGCAAGATCCCCTGAGTGGCATGCTCTTGCTGAGACACTATCATGTTATTAGGATGAAGTTTCTATCACAAACTGTTCCACCTAGGCTTTTGGAGTCCGCTGAAGCCATCCATGACACACTGACAAGATCAACGTTCACCAATCTCGTAGGTAGAGGTAATCTAAAAGACAGGCAGTGGCTTCAAGCAACTTTACCAATAAGATATGGAGGATTTGGTCTTACAGCTTTAACATCTAATACACCATTTGAATTTTTGTCTAGTTGGGCTTTAACCCTGCATACAATAGAAAAACGAACTCCTGATACTGAGAGATTGTTTGAAGAAGTCCACAATTCACATTATTCAAATAGTTCCATCAGCAGAGATTTATGCAATATCAACGACAGGAAGCAACTAAAACACGGGCTGACTGAGGAGTACATGAAATCTCTGTCAAATGGTTATAGTTAAAATTCATCTTCGAATAATAGAGACCAATCTTGAATGAAGTTCTTGCAAGACAAAGGCGCAGGAGCGTGGCTCTTGAGGGTACCATCATCACCAATGCATGCATTATTTCCGTGCGAATTCCGCTTGGCATCCCTAATGAGACTAAGCTGCCAAAATTCTGGTCAGTCTGACTGTGGGAGAGAATCAGATGGATACCACCTAATAACATCAGCCATACCAGCTAATAATCAGCAATAACATGGTTTCAGCATGGTCAGGCCGTTTGATTCAACTGCATTCGCATCACATAAAAGAACCCAGAGGAAGGTATGTCAATTCTGAAGACAGATCAGACATCGTCGTACGTGATTCGGCATCGAGGGTGGATCTTGAATTGGATGTTGCATTAGCACATCCTAAAGTAATGAAATAGAAGTTTTATTAGCTACAACTCAGAGAGCAGCGGCAACGAGAAAATAAAATCTGAAGATCAAAATATACGTCCAAGAGCTTTTGCCTGGAGGTTTTCGACCAACATTTGTGCCTATAGTCTTCGAACATTTTGTCTGTTGAAGAGAGAAAGCTGACGACTATTTGAAGAAACTTTCACAGCTACCAACAGACGAAGACGGAAAGCCAAATGCATGAAACTTTCAGACATACTGGAGCTCTGTGTTTTCTGTGTGTCTACAACGATCAAATGCTAGAGTGATTGACAGTAAAATACAGAAGATTGTTTCAAGACACAGCCACATTAACATAAATAGGCTTGGGTAGTATTTAGTTGCTATTATTAGATGATGTATAATAGTTCAATGTTTGAAAATATATATTGACCGACAGACAGACAGACAGACAGACAGACAGACAGACAGAAGGTATATCTTATCTCGAGATATAGATAAGAAAAAGAAGGATCACACTTCTTTCAGAAATGAATTCTTTATCGATCATTTGAAACTAGAAACTACGTACGCCACCATTTAGACTTCAGCGGCATTTGTGTTTGGACACACCAACATAAACTTGTTTGCTCAAACAAAACGGTTTGCTTAGAGCTAGATTTATGGTAACTAATTTTTCATACCAAGATTCAATGTGCAGATGCGTAGCTAGAGCCTCATGATTCGTCACTGTTAATAAATTAAGACAAACTATTGTCATACAGCGAACTACTGGAGAATTTCTGTAGAGCTTCTTAGCTTTTAGAAGAAAGCAGGACGAATTACGATGCTTATTATAAGCCTTGTGATAAGAGAAATTATGCACCACGGATTTCCGGCAACAATGCAAACATTGGTGCCTCGAAGACTGTCATATATCGAAGTATAAAGGTACGAAATCTGTTGAGATGGCGACTACAACTAAAGCTGCACGTTGCTGTTGTAGAAGAATTAATGACAATGAAGATTATATTTTTCAGCTCAACAAAATTTAACCTTCACACTTCAATGCATGCCGACAAACTAGAACATCATAATACTTTCCCATGTAGACAAAGTAGTTGTTCAAGTAGGCCTTCTTTTCTACAAGAAACTGTAACTGATTTTCTTTGCGCAATTCAACATTTCTCGAATGAATGGAAGAACATCTTCAGGTTTCCAGTCTCGCCTTTTATTTTGTTGTAGTACAGAATCACATTCAAGACCGTAAATGTGAACATCAAGCTACAATACATAAGTATACTAACTAGTCAAACGTGTTCCTACAAGCTAAAACGTTGTTGGTAATACTTACTTTATCCGGACTCTTCTCATCTTTACCATATATTACCTTTTGTTTTGTAACAGTCAACTCGAAACTTCGATATCGATAAGTTTGTTGCTCACATTTCCTGTAGTCTAGTAACCGGTATCCAAAAGGTAGCAACTCCTTTGGTGGAAGTTTTAGGTCTTTGCCGTCAATGACGATTTTCTCGAAGTAATTTTGGTTCAAAACATCGTCCTCTTTATTTTCTTTATTGCTTTGATCAGTAACGTCAGTAATCCCTACTAGCATATGCATGGAATTAGCAATTAAGGCTAATGTTTACAATACCAAACATTTTATTCTCTAACGACCTGTTCTGACGAATAAGCGACAGTCAAATGGACTATATGGCATGGAGACGTCTGCTAGCAATCTGTTGTCATATGAAAAAAAGACAACCGTCTCGACATCGTCAAGAGATGTTGTCTGCGAACGATCGACGCCTACAGTGTTCGTGCCTGCGCCAGCATTCTGGTCTTCGGGTATCCGCACTTGGAAGCGACGCACTCGATTTGACGGAGTTCTAACCTTCACATCGTAACGAGTAATCGAACGTATTTCAAAAGCGTCCGTGGTAAGAAACCGATACAAAGGAGACACATCTAGTTCTTGCAATCCTACTTCAAAATCGTACTTCCATTTGCCGCCTTGTTTTTTGTCCATGTTCGATTGAATACTCTCAATAGAATAACAACTTTGATGTGGCTTACCTAAGTGTATAAACAGAATACGTATATACACAAACTCATATTACCTATGAGGAATCCAAAACGAAGAGAGATTCAATTATTTATATTACTTCTTTAAGTTTAGACATCAACATACAGCACGCTTTACGTGCATTAGGTCGCAACAACTGCGTGGTACTAGCCATGGCAGTTCCGGGGATATGCGGTTAGGGTTAAACTGGGCTATAGTCAGAAGTATAGGGTTACAATTTCTGGGACCACCTCGGCAAAACTGGACCAAGTATGGCAACCACCACTAGTCTGGCAAACCAGTTATAGCAGCCACAACCCGTAATTCTAAGAATCAGCTACGAGTAACTGACTACACAGCTCACACACGCGCGCGCGCTCACACACACACACACACACACACACACACACACACTCACACACACACACACACACACACACACACACACACACACACACACACACACACACACACTTGATTTGACTTAACTACAGCTGCCAGTGTCTGGCCACGTCGCCCCACATATGGGAAGAGCTTAAAGACGAAGTAGCTACTGTCTGTACTTATGTTTCAGTATATCCTTGATCCTTGATCCACAACAACCCATCAACAGGCAGTTTTCGTTCTGATGACGGTACGACGGAATCAACCACAAAGTAAATGGCTTGTGAAAACCATCGAGTTTCCTGTAGTCCAGCAATTAAGCCGTCGTAGTTCACTGACAATTAACTACGTCAATTCTTTGGTCATCTCTCATTTTTTTGTTGCAATTTTCCTGATGAAAGCCGGTGTTTCGATTGGTCCCGAGACGTTGACCAAGGAGCGAACATTTCATGAGGCACACCGTAATACCTTTGTATCTGCTCTTCTTTGGACGTATTTACAGCCGAGGACGTGGTTTCTTCCCATTCACAAGCTCGTTATACCGCGACGAGTGGAAGTACTTGAAGAAATTTGAGTGTCAGCATCTGTCGCTGTCCCAGGCTCTACGCTCGTATATTCAAGAACCATCCTCCCTCCCTCGTCCCCCCTCCCTCCCTCCCTCCCTCCCTCCCTCCCTCCCTCCCTCCCTCCCTCCCTCCCTCCCTCCCTCCCTTCCTTTTGCCAGAAATGATCACGATGCTACCTTGATCACGCTACTAAATCGATGCAAAGAAAAAGGTCTACTACTAAATGCAGCCAAGGGTAAGTTTGCAACTGACAAAGTCACATACATGGGTCATGTATTGACATCCAGTAGACCGGACAAGGTGGAAGCAATCAAGAAGATGCCTAGACCAACAGATAAAGCCGGTGTGAGACGAATCATTGGAATGGTAACATACCTATCCAAATTTCTAGAAAGCTTCTTAGCTCTATGTGAACCATTACGTCAACTGACTAGACAAGACAGATCTGACTAATTGAGAAGAAAGAACTTAATCAGAATCTGAACAATCAAAATTCTCTGGCAAAGGCTTATATAAGCAAGGCATAGATGCTTGATGCAACTTCTTAAATTTCAACTCTTTGCATTTTTTCATAACAACACTCATACTATTTGGAAGCAGACTTTCCTCCACGTGTCATTGGTTGCAAGAGAAATTTCGGAGTTAACAGAAACAATTTAACTCGACGCCAACAGATCACGACTGTTTACTGGAAGTCTTATAAGAGACATTGCACAACTTTCTCTGAAGCAATCTTGTAAATGGCTAAGTATTGTGAGAAACAGTATGAATGATTGATCCACTAATAGATTCAAAATCTACACCTCCAAGAAACCTTCATCCGTCCGTATTGCTCACAGGTGACGTTATTACGGGAAGACAGGAACGAATAGTAGTTGATGGTGCTGAACGGTTTCGAATTGAATTGAAGTCGTCTTTTGATATCACCTTTACCTGGGGCCTGGCATGTCCTTTGTTATCTTCCGTTTTTGAAGGGAAATCCCGTCGCTACGCACATTGACAGATGACATGACTGTGGAATCTTCACCATCCAATGACAGCGGTTCATGACAGTTTGATGATGGTTTGAAATCCAAGTTGTGACCGTTATGTTACCCCGAAACGGCTGTAGTATTGAGAGGTCTATCGGCTAGCATTGTCTCGAAATTATTATGAGAGGAACAGGTTGTTTGACGCGATTCAGTACTTCGGCTAGAACTAGTCTTAGCGTGTCTCTCGAGGGCGTTGAAACCAATGCGTGTGCAACGAGAAACACACAGCTTACAGCAAAACAAGAAAGGCTCTAGTGAATGACGCAGTCGAAAATCCTCTGGTATATTTTTGGCGTCATGAGTTTTTTAGAATGTGCTCAAATACCTGTTGACGCTCATCTTGACAATATCTCTTGACTGGACAACCAACCACCGGGTAACAAATCGAGTTAGAGTATTGCCTTAAAGACAACAAGAAAGCAAAGAGACCAACAAATAACGTACTGTCAAACCGAGATCATTGGAATAAAACCGATCGTTCCAACAAAAATGTCCTCGTTCATTATCCGGATCTTACACACACACATACACACACACACACACACACACACACACACACACACACACACACACACACACACACACACACACACACACACACACACACACACACACACAGACGGAATGCGGTCATTAAAATGCACACGTAACAAGAAGAAACTCGTGATATACGTATGCGATATAGCCAATCTATAGCGTAAACCTGAAAATTAAAACAACTACAATAAACAAATTTTAACTCTCGGACACCCGCTGGACTCAACTATGGAAGAGGCATGAAACCTTACTTTCATTCACATCAAAAACAAGTTGCCTCCCGAGTTGTATCCAGATGTCCGTTTGTAAATGGTGTGTGCTTGCTTCGTCTGCTTCGTGTCGTATAGTAGTCAAAATCTCTTTCGCAGCATCCAATATATCAGAAAGATGTAGAGATTTCGATGACCACTGTAGTTCCTAACATAAAAGCAATATTTGTTAGTGTAACTAGTGGCAACTACATCTTCAACATGCAACCATGTTTGTAGCTTTTATTCCTGTAATTCGATAGACGTTTGAAAAATTGTACCGACTTGGAAATTTATATGTTTCTTGTGGAGTTAGAGACACTAAAGCACTCTTTCCGTGTTGCTCCGTGTCTATTACTAATATTTGCTTTTGATGCCGTCTAGCTCTCCAAGTGTCTCTTCTCACACTCTCAGAGCAACTTGAAATCACACTCTGTCTTCCAGTTTTCTTTTCATCTGACACTATAACAAATATAGGAGATAATTCAGAAATTGTAGTGAGTGATTCTGCCATGAGAAGCACCTGAACGTGGCTCTGGATTAAAAGAAGTCGCAGCAGGGTTTAAAGAACTTTCGACAGACTGACAACTAGGCACCTTTGATACTAATGATGAAGCATTTGTATGAGCGACTGATTGAATGGAAGTGCTATCAATAGCATTGTCAGTATGTAAGACTCTAACTGTACTGTCGTGACATGGTACACCGTGTTCACTGCACGACGCACACATTTGTCTTGTGATTCCTTCAAGCATTGTAGTGATTTCTATAAAACGAAGCAGATGTTTAAAAAGAAACAGAAACACGCACAGCAACATCGGGTTATCGTTTATTTACCTCTGAAGTCTAGCCTGACATCAGGCTCATCGTTCCAGCAGCGAATTATTATACCTCGAAAGTCTTCACTGCAATCATTGTCACTCAGATGAGGTCTCTGTTTACCCATCACATTTGCACGAATCACTGTAATCGCCACTCCATCTAAATAAATATCCAATATTATTTATTATCGAAAAAGCAATGACAATTAGAATAACCATAAATAGGCTTCATTTCTCTTATTTGCCACAGAATGATAGAATACCTGCGTGTGTAACAGGGAATTATTAATGCATTCTATTTACAGTCAAATCTAGATAACTTACGAATAAACATCAATTTTCGATTCACGTTTCTTGTCTACTTTGTTCCGGAATACTTCTGGAGCAGTAAATGCTACGGTTCCCGTCCTTCTCGAGCTACTACTAGATAGTTTTGTCGACTGCTTCGAAATTTCTCTCATTGCTGACAATCCAAAATCAATAATCTGTCAGCAAAAGTCTTTAAGAGTCAGTAAAAACACATATCCTTGAATGTTTACCTTGCAGAAATAATTACGATCAACTACCACATTGGATGTTTTCAAGTCTCTGTGTATAATTGGAGGCTTGAGACTGTGCAGGAAGTCCATTCCTTTTGCAATTTGCAAACTCATCCTCCGTCGACAGCTCCACTCTTTAATTTTAGAATGTTTCATATTGTTTGACATCAACATCTCTTCCAAGTCCCCGTTTTCCACATATTCCATTACAATTGCGTACTTGCCAGGATCAGTGCATAAACCCAATAATCGAATGACGTAGGGACATTCCATCAGTCGATGGAGAATGGTCACTTCGTCGAGAAAGATCTTTTCCTGACTACAGAAAGTTCGTAACTTGAAAACACAACTTAGAACGTAATAATTAGACCAACTAATTCGAGCTTAGCGCTTGAGCGCAAGCACCCAAGAGTAATCTAGTAATTGCTAAACTAACAACGTCAGTACACTTTTCACTTGTACACTTTTATAGTTATCCGATGGCGCATACACCCGGGGGCAGAGAGTTGAAGCCTCCTCGCTCGGTGGAACAATATTTGTCTGCTACACATTGTATTGTGTGCAAAACTGAATGAGGTCCGGAGAAGCGTGGCTAGTTAATTTAACTATTACGCTACGAGCATGACACTTCCAGTCACCAGTGCTGTACAGTACTGCTGAAAGGTCGCTCTTCTCTCTTTGCCGAATAAAATGCTTCTGAAAAGTTCTTTGTCTCAAGATTGCCTTAATCAATTAAAAGCAACTGTAATTATTCTTGGTTTGAGCATACAGCACGATCTCCTGTCGATTGCTCAGGAATATGCATCATCAAAACAATCAGTCTGATTGTCGACGAACTAACTAATGCTCCTTGTGAATCAACTCTACTATGACAAATAGAAGGTAGTTACAGCCAGCTATAAGTGCTTCAATAGGCATAGGAAATGAGAAGGAATTGACCTATTAATATAGATATACGTATAACACCTGTGCGATCTTGAGCATTTTAGAGACCAAAGAAACAGCTAGTACATTCCAAAACTTCTGTTTATTCATGGCTTGCACGACGCAACCCCTTGCTCGTAAGAATTTCTTTTACGTTACTGTGTATATGTAACCAGCAATATTTCTCTTGTCTCTCTTGATAGTGCTCGCAAAGCGTACCTCCCCTCCCCTTTTTTTGTTTTCCGGACGGCGTGGAAGAGTTTGGTACAGTTACTTTGATATTGTTGTGGTGCCGTTCACCGATAAACGTTGTAGTCTGTTGGCGAGGTCTCAGGAGAAGCTCAAAAATTGACTTCCAGTGTACTCTAACTAAGACACAAGTTTCTCTACACAGAACTTTAGATGGTTCCAAATGCAACTATTTTCCACTTTTCCCCAACTTTACAAGTTGTCGGATCGTTCGCAGTCGCGTAATTTACTACTAACAGCTGCGACATCACGGATTCCGAGGTCAGCTTTGCCATCGTTGAAAATGCATTTTCTAACGTATTTCTATAAAAACCGATAAACCATGTATCCCAAACTCTAATAGTTTACTCTATCTTCTATTGTTTGACGTTCGCTAGTTACTTCACATGTTGCTCTTCTGTAGAAAAGCATCGATTGCTTCTAGAGACCACTAAAATTTCTGTAGACAATTGTTTCAAGAGAGATAAAAACTATTTATGAGGTTCGGGAATTTCATACGTTAAAAGCAGATGGCAATAGTCAATCTCTGACCTGCAATATGTTCTTAGTAACCTATAGCTAGCGGAACCACATTGGTACTGTCTAATGTCAGCTATTAGTGTATGTCGGCTGGTTTTATTTAGAACGTTATGATCTAATAGAAACTGTAGCACAGAAATTATGGTGTAATGGCAAACTGTATGATACAAGTATACAAGTACAAAGCTGAGTATCCTAGATCCGATGTGCAATTGTTAGACTATCTGAGTGTTAGATCTTTTCATATTTGTGTACTATAGTAATTATTAACTGCGTGCAGCACTGTGTACTAGTTAACATGCTTGCGTGTACGTGAACGAAGCTATAGATACAAGACCTTCTGTGCAAAGCTTCTTTGTGTAAAAAGTTGCCCCCAAGTACAAATGCCTTGGACGAACATATCAATTTTTAAATGGGCTAATTACCAGGCATACATTTGGAAACACGTCCTGGAACCTAACCCAACAATTCCAGCCCCATGCATGGTCATGGCTGGATTGTAAACAGAGTCACTAACCATATCAGTCCAATGGACGAGGCAACCTCCCGTTCTTGTAGCAGTTTTAGAGATGCATAAATTAGAGGTCACTGCAATAGTGGATTACCAGTTGCCGCTTGTAGCGGCTTCATAAATCAGTTACCACACTTTCCAACCTCTGGACGTGAAAATCCGGGACCTGGACGCCCAAATTCCCCGGATTTAGCGTACATTGCCGGGACACCACGTACTAACTACTACGTCCCCGCATGACGTACGCGCAAAGGCGCGGGCCTCGCAGTTCTCATCGATATTAGCTCTTACTGTAAACTGCATGTGCTGTAGAAAAACCGAAGCCACTAAGTCACAGGCCAGAGAATAACTTGAGAGATCGTTAGAATCAGGACTAAACATGTGTATGACTTCGACTTCGCTATCGACTCTCTCGGTTATATTCGTCGATCTGTTCAAGAAAATTCCGTCCCGACAAGGACGTGGGGACGGCAAATCCCGGGACTGTTTGCAGCTAGAAGCTACTACGTACTATGCACAAATCTTTGTAGAGGCGACAACTGCGACAACTGTGATCAATCAATCACGTATATTGACTGCGACAAGACTTTCCATTTCCGAGATGACAGACGAAGATGACGACTGTGCAAATGCCAAAGATACCGACCGACTCTGAGATGTAAACCTCTAACTACATAAGCTATTTCTCTATCTCAACTTAATCATATTCTTTTTCATGTAGTTTCTATGAAGGCTTATAATAAAGCAGATACCTGCTTGTTTGACTTGTTCAATTGACTAATTAATTAATTAAAAATCTGCGGTGCTATAGAACATGAGTACCATTAATATTTACATCTTTCCTGCCGTCAAATACCGAAATGTTGCAAATGACTTTGAGTCCGGGCTGTAATCACTAGGTCAGTTGCTTCCTGTAGAGCTCTACACGCAGTATAATCCGCGTAGCCAGATGAGATTATCTACTTTCAATTATTTAAAATAGCGAAAACAAGAGGTTTTATACTCTTTGACTGCCTCAGCAACGAAACATTTCTCCTTCGGCGACTGTTAGACAAGAACCAATCCAGCAATGTCGCTTTTTGCGCGCGTTATGATCGACAGATATAGCCATATCTCTACGTTTGCAATTAAACTGTTCTTTCGTTTGTTATCAAAATACTTCGTAATTGTTAGATATTGCGTATTCAGTCGATGAATTTCTACTGAAGCCAAAAACAAAGATATGACCTTGGGTTCCAGAGTGTCGGCGCTGTTAGTAGACAATTGCGAGCGATCGGACCACTTTCGAAGTGGCGGACAAATAGAATATAGTTGCATTTGGTATCATCTAATATTCGGTATAAAGAAACTTGTGTCTTAGAGTGGGTACAATGCAACTTCACGTTCTGAGACATAGCCCACTGACTAAGTGACAGTTAGGTGGTCGTATATATAGCCAGGTGGCCTTGGCTATTACGATCCAAGTGCAGAATATATTACACACACACACACACACACACACACACACACACACACACACACACACACACACACACACACACACACACACACACACACACACACACACACACACACACACACACACACACACACACACACACACACACACACACACACACACACACACACACACACACACACACACACACACACACACACACACACACACACACACACACACACACACACACACAAACACACACACACACTCGAAAAGAGGAAGGGGAAGAAAGGGTTTTCCCAAGTAACGCCATTCGTCTTTTTGCACGTCCACAAATTAAGTTTCAAGATCTTCCACAGTTGTCACTCCACAATCACCACGCAAGTATTCCACAAGATACTGTTGAATACTCCCTCACCAAGAAACTCTTTCATTCGTCAAGCAAATACGGTATAATGTGAAGAAGTTTGGAAAGAGCGTTAACTTTTATAGGGGACCAAATATTGGGTCAATGGCACAATCACACCATAGTGTGTAGGTATAGAGTTATAGATTTAAAATTAGAGCTAAATTTAAAGTCGGGGCTAAGGGTTATCTAGTTAATTATTGTCAGTGGTGCATTTGTGAATATAGTCAAACCGATGGATTCCTCCAGACAAGGGTTTTTAAAGAATCTCTTCAATCTCTGCAATTAACAGCAGCCAGAGAATTCCCAGCAATACAGCAGACATCAGTGAAGGAATTAGAATCCTACAATCATTTCATGCTGCCACAAGAAGTTTCAACAGGAAAGTATGCGTGTGATCCTTATGCAAGCAGCATCTCCACTAGTACTGAAGATGCAGACCAAAGGTTAGTTCCACTAATTGTTTCTGTATCCTGCACCTGGTCATTGATAATATTCCACATACAGTTATACTTACGGTAGATCACCGCTCAATGATCACATTTATTGATCAGAGCAGACCATATCGTACAAACCACAGCTAGCAGTTTAGAGCAACAAGCCCTGCAATTTAAGGGTAACCTTCATGATCACAGTTATTAATTAATTAATATTTGCAGACTTGGATACTGGATTGCAAGCGCAAACTGCATTCTATTTAGGGCACTCGAAGTAAAAACTTTCTGAGAGGAGGAAGAGTCTGCTTACACCTAAGCTGTACGTTCTGAGAGGGAGGGGAGGTCTGCGCTTAAGCGGTAAATTCCAAAGATGAGAGAAGTCTGTGCCTAGGCAGTAATTTTCAAGAGGGGAGGGGTCAACATGTGATGTCATCATACCCTTGCCTGGAGAGTAACTGCAAAAGCCCAATCAGCATAATGTCTTAATTCCATCACTGGAAGTGTTGCTTTGGGTGACGACACGTACATTCTAGAGGGATGTGAGCGTGTATTCGAATAAACTAGAAGGTTTAGCGTTCGTGTCATCGAGAAATTGTATGCGGGATCGGTCCCTCGAGAGGGGACCATGCAGTGCAATGACAAATTTGAGGACATGCTCCGTGCAAGCGCAGAGGTTGGCTATATAAATCAGCTTTGTAGCATAAACGGTTGACACCCATACCTGAACTGAACACAAACTCAACTCCTAGCCAACGTACCAACGCTACCGCGTTGGTGCAGTCTCTGCTAGTAACAAGGTCTCCACCTTACCGGAAAACATGCACTCATCATAGCAATATGTTGCCTACTAGACCCCATTTCGTGTATTTACCTTGGCTTCAGTCTCGTTGGCGCGGAGAGCAGCTTTATGGCAACTTGTTCACCAGAATCTCTCAAGAGACATCTATAGACTTCACCAAATCCACCTGCACCGAGAAAGTCGACATCTCTGTTGTATACAAAGTCATTTGACCGAAACAGTGACGGTTGACATGCAGCAGCCATTGCTGACTTTGAGTATCTATAGTTATGTCTCCAGCTCCTCTGCTGTGCATAGCTTACCCGTATGTTTTTCAACCTTAATTAAATTAATAATCTTTATATCCTTGAACTGTTTCCGGGTGTTTACTCTACTCATTTCCTGTCATCAGACCCGCTTACAGTAGCTAAGTTTTCTATCAATACATCTACAAACCGTATCGACGTCTTTACTTACATAGTTACCACAAGTAGAGACGTTAATTAATTAGAGCAATCGGCGGCCGTTTTCTACGTCGGTTTTGACGATGAACGGCTGCGCAACCGAAACGCACACAAACCAACAAGTATACACACTTTTCGAAACTGCGAACGTGTCTAGACGTACGCGAGCAATACTTTCGCTACTTTTGGCGCTGGTCTGAAGCCGATCAAGGGCTGCTTTCAACACAGTGTGTGTCGGGTTTCCTGGATACGCACCTCCCTTTCCGAACGAAGACCATCACCTCAAAAAAGCCTCGGCTTCCCAGACTTGTGTAGCGCAGATTCAAAATCGTTTCCATTTCTTAGTAAATCGGCGCTACACGGGTCTGGAGGCCGACGCTATCAAAAACACCAGAGCCCTATATAAGGCTCTGAAAATACCAGAGCCGTTTATACGGCTCTGAAAAACACATAGATCAACTTTGTCTTCTGACGTTTGATTCTCTCGGCGCAACTCTAGTAACGACACCACCAGCCAAACCAGCTGCCGAGGGAGTGATCTAAAGAATGTTCCTATCGCAATGCTTGCCAAATAAGATTGAAGAAACCTTATCAGGCTACTTTGACACAGCGCACAGTATGACGTCTTTGTATTTACGTGTATTTTGGCTATCTTTGAGACATGCGCACTAGAAAATCGTTGCACATACATACAACGCGTCGATAGTATCAATCAGAGACGGGTACACGGCTCTGGTATCAATATACACGGCTCTGGTACCCTCGCGGTGCACAACCACACGGGCGTCGTTGCCTGAGCAGTAACGATAAACTTTTCCTACTGCGCATGATCAGCGTCATCCAGCTTTTGGTAGAACCAGTTTTGCATTAAAGTATTTAATAAAATTAATTAAACAAGTTAATTGCCGACGGTCGGGAACGGACAGTCTAAATTCGGCGGAGATACGATGCGCCATTCCGGAGATACTCACGCGCGAGCGGAAGCGAGTGCGATCGGCGGGAAATGGCGTCGTCGTGGGAGAAGTCACGAAGGTGACCACAGTCTCACCTTCGATATTAATGAATTGGGCGTGCGCGAGCCAAATTCGACCGAGGTCGGACTCGCCGTCTTTGGGAAACGCTCCAACGGACGGACACACAGACAGACAGACAGACAGACAGACAGACAAACAACTCTCCTTTATATATATATATATATATATATATATATATATATATAGATAGATAGATAGATAGATAGATAGATTTTATTGAATAATTTCTTTCTCTAGCACAAAAGACTAATGAAAACTGCTGTCTATTCTAATGAACGTAAGACTGAACTAAAAAATGATAGATAGATAGATAGATAGATAGATAGATAAATAAATGTCTTTGCTAAAATATTATTGACTTTGGATTGTCAACAACAAAAGAAATTTCAAGACAGTCAGGAGGACAATTTAATAGTAGCTCGCATGGAATGCATTCACTGCACCAGAAATGTTTCTGCACGAAGTAGATAAGAAACAAGAAACAAAGATTCATGTGTTATTTGTAAGTTGTCTATATTTCTTTACGAATTATAGTCACTAAATGCATTATTATATATGCAAGGTATTCTATTATTCTCTTGCAGCTGAATGAAATGAAACGCCTCTATGGTTATTCTATGGCATCTATACTTGTAATCTGCAGGTACAGAATATTGAATTTTTGATGGAATGAACGTGGCAGTGATTTGTACAAATGTCTTGTCCAATGTAAGACCCAATCTGAGTATAGTCACGCGCAGCCATTTCCTCCCCTTTTTGACTTCCGTGGGCGGGGAGAGTGTCTGGTAAGGTTCCTTTGATGTCTTGGTTCTGCCTACCCAGCGTTCCATGGGGCATAAAGACATAACGATGATATGTTAATTGAGATAAGCGAGTAACTGATGAGAACGCACTACTAGTTAGTATCCGCATGTGCAGCGAAGTTTTTGCTTCTGTTTCTGTTGCAGGTGCTGCTGGACTTTGTTCTAGTTCGTTTGCTCTCACAGGTTGCGTGGCTGCTTGCTATGGGCATGGTAAGAGAAGCGCGCAGGTCGTCTTCTTGTACGACAGCATTGGCAGGTGAGTTGTTCTTTGAGAACCAACAGCATTCAACTACTAGCATGTGCCATACGTCTCACCTACGAAAATTTGAAATGCGTGATTACGCAACTTCCAAACTTGACAGTACAGAAGCCAATAAAGTGTGCTACGTCAGGGGTGGAAACAGCTAGAAGCTGTTCGTCCTGTTGCTAGATCTAACGCTGCAGCTGCATGACAAGCCTCCATGCAATTTCCCGAAGAACAACTCACCTGCCAATGTTGTCGTACAAGAAGACGACCTGCAAGCTCCTCTTACTATGCCCATAGCAAGCAGCCACGCAACTAGTGAGAACAAATAATCTAGAACAAGTCCAGCAGCACCTGCAGCAGAAACAGAAGCAAAAACGTCGCAACGTCGCCGTACATGCGGATACTAATTGGTAGTGCGTTCCCATCAGTTGCTCGCTTATCTCAATTAACACATCATCATTACGTCTTTATGCCTCATGAAACGCTGGGGTCGGCAGAACTAAGACATCTAGAAAACTTACCAGACCCTCTCCCCGCTAACGGAAGTCAAAAGGGAAGGGATGGCTGCGCGAGACTAATCTGAGTGATGATGACTGCAATGAAGGCTTTCAACTTCTAATTATTTGATGCTGGAACGACCAACATGACATCAAGCTACATTTCAAAGGTCAACACTAACTATGTGTTAGCAGTCTGTGTGATTCTCTGTTAGCACTTATTTTTTCTTTAGAAATAATTGCCATGCTTAACGGCATCATCAGACAAGAACAAACGTTTGTGTCATGCACTCAGGGCAATCATGACAGTGCCTTAAGTCACTCATACAGACAATTTATCATTAATATCGATGGTGCCTGATTCTCAGTTTGTTGAGATATCAAGTTTAGAGTCAAATTCTCCAAGTTCTGCTTTCATTTTGTCTAATCAATTGTCAATTGCAAGTTCAGGCAGGTGCAGCGTCACGCGATAACCAGTCTGGATTGCATAGTGTCCAGCTAGAGTTTAACTAATTCTGTATTTTGTACAGTCTCAGCTGATTATGAGAAAATAGTTGACAGGCATATTAACATGGCAAGCTCCGAGAAAGCGTGAAGAGAGACACGAAAATTAAAAGGATCAAGCGCAAATTTGTAATAAACCCAGAACCATTTGGCAACAGTGTTGTCGTGACTCTAACTCCTCAAACACCCGTGAGGGATTATAGTAGGGAAAGATTGCTCATATTTCTATAGAAATACTGAATTACAGACGCTGTCGGTGTGTGTCAAAAATTCTATTATCGCTATATAGGTTAACAACGTTTTTCTTAATGTAGTTCCGCGCGCCTCCTCTGCGTCTATCTCATACATTGAAAGCTGCAAACGAGATCTTGACTAAGATACGGCGGGAAGCCAATGAAACAAGGACACAGTGTTTAGACATGAACATCTCGGTACATCTCGGTCGACTAAAGATCACCACTGTGCATTATAGTAAGGTCTCGTGCGTCTTCCATATTTCTAGAGCAGTGTCCCTCTGTTGTCTATGTCAGTGACGCTGCATGTCTCCGGGCAAATAACTGCATTAAGCATATTTCTGTTAAAACTGCTATTTTGTTGTTGCCTGCTTTTTATCGTAATGTTATATTTCTGTCGTTACTTGTCTTTTAAAATCACACGTATTGTACATGTGACACATATTATAGCTAAAGTAGACGCGCGCTAGATACCATTTTGGTACATAAAGTGTGCTTATGACTGTCTACAAGTAATTTAAAAATAGAGTTTACTGCGTCTGTATAATTTACGGGCATTGAATGTGAGCCACGTGTTGACACAAGTGGATGTGCAAAAATAATAAATTTGTGCTTCTTGTTGTTGACGCTGATGGTACGCCTCCATTGAGATTGCTAGTACCATAAGAATAAGTTTGTAGATACACGTAGGTGAAGCACTTTTCAGTTATCGTATTGGGAAAGTGATATGGAAGATGAAAAACAGTAAACATGGCACCAATTGAACAAACATTTTCGAAACGAGATTTCAAGAACAAGATTGGTTTCCTTTCTATCTTTCTCTAGCTGCGAATGCTGAGTTGATACCCTCGACTACTCGTCATGACGTAGTGAAGTTTACAACTACGTCACGTCAACAGCGTCGTTTCAAAGTCTGGATAAACGAAGGCTAGACAGATGGCACAGACGGCGTCGATCTTTTACTGCAAGAATATCTTGAAGGCGAAAAAAGTGGATTGTGGTTTTCGTCAATTTTTTCATAAAATATATAAGAGGCTTATAGCAGACGTCTCCATGCCATATTATCCGCTTGACTGTCGTTTACTCGTCCAAACAGGTTGATAAAGAATCGTGTATCTGATAAAAATCTGCATATTTTATCTGGTAATTGCGTAAGGAAATATTGAAATTACCGATTAAACAGAGAGAAGAAAAAACGCTACTTGAGTCAAGATTACCTCAAGAAATTTCGCGTCGACAGCAAAGACCTAGAGGTTCCATCAAGGCGGCTACTATACCTATTAAATATCGACTGATTTACGACAAAAAGGTGTGAGCGAGAATACTACCGATATAAAGGATTTGAGTAGCCTGTTTCAAAGGGGCAGACAATGCAAACGGAGACGGCGAATAACGTAAATATTGAAGTAAGTTTTCGTCTTGTATATCTACGTTTTTGACTGCTGATGTGTTAGATTGATGTTTACATTCGCAGCGGTAAATTTGAATGCCTGCGACAACAGAATAGAGGACTGGACTGGAAACCGGAAGACAATGTTAGCTCTTTTTCAGAGTAGCTGGATTGTGCAAGGAGCATCCTCTCGTTGTAAAATGAAAGGAAAATGACTGTCTAACAGTATCGTATACTATAGTATAGCGTTACAATATACCAATTTCAATGTGCAGAAACGAATATTTCGACAACGCAAATGCTGATTGACGTGCTAAAGTTTTATAAAACTGGAAACTTTCTACCCTCTATTGGAAATGACTACTTTCTGAACAATTGCAGCAGCATGCAGTGGCGTCGGTCACTGGACCTAAAAGATTTGGATGCGAGATGTGGGGTTGCACTCAATTTAAGAGACCTTGTATAAATAATTTTTTCAAAATTCTACGCCTTTGTATACGAACAGGCTCCAATGCCCGGCTTCGCCCGGAGGACAACACATGCCAGGTGCTTCTCCTTTCCACTTTATAGCGCCGCAGTTGACACACACGTTTGTCATAGAGCCAATACAACACGGAATTGGAGGAGAGACAGGTCGCCTCTATAAGTAGAAACTATAGCAGAAAGTATCTAAAAATGCGTTTGATGGTATCATAGGTGATGTTGGCCATGAATGATTGCAGTGAATAAAAATGTCGCGTATACACTTGCAATCGTATAGCACTCTCGAATATTGCGCTGTCCCGTTGAATGAAATAAAGTCACGTGCAGTTAGACGTATCTTATAGCACTCCCGGATATTGCGTTGTCTGAAATGAAGTCACGTGCAGCTAGACGAATCCATCAGAGCAAAACTGGAAGTCACATGCAGTACGCACCCGGATAATCTGTTCCCCGTATCTAACGAAGTCACTAATCGTACCGACTCTCGCCATCTCGACAGTCCCGTTGAACGTCGTTTCTTCGAAGACGTTGCTGACATTTCGGGCAATAGGTGCATCAAACACGGCAGCTCTTCGACGGTTGTAGACTGGCAAGCGACTGTGGGCGTATTTTTAAGACCCGGATATCAGCAAAAATATCTTCCATTTCCCGACGTCCCCCGCAATAAACGACACGCTTGACGCGTACCGTCCGACGTGGGGAACGGGTAGTCTAAATTCCAAGGAGATACAATGCGTCGTTCCGGGGATATTCGCGCGCGAGCGGATACGAGTGCGATCGGCGGGAAATCGCGTCGTCGGTAGAGAAGTCAGGAAGACGACCACAATCTCACTTTTGACTCGAATGAATTCAGCGTGCGCGAGCCAAATTCGGCCGAGATCGGACTCGCTGTTTATGAGAAACGCTCCAACAGACGGACACACAGACAGACACACAGACAGACAGACACCTCTCCTTTATATATAGATAGATATCGGGGGCAACGTCTCTCTAGGCGTTCATGCAACGACATAGCGTCGCATGGGCCAAAAGAGTTGGAAGGAGGCCAACCGATAATGCTATAAAATTTACAAGATCTTGTCAGTTGTTGAAAGACTACATTTAATGACTTACCAATTATTGGAGAGCCATAATGTGCTACGCCACTGCTCTAGCTGGCATAGATAGAACGACAAAGAAACAGTTGGACAAGTGCAGACCGGCAGGATGCTTCACGATCAGAAGAGTTCGCATTATTAAATCGCTCTCTAGACGTTATCGTGACGTCATCTGGTCGTCCACGTATGTTGATAAATGACAATGTTTATAACATGTATTAAATTGCCTTATTTATTTAGCGGTGGTACTTCCGTACTGCATGAATCCACATGCATTCAAGGAAACGTTTAATTAAACACGATTCTATACATAAATTACTAGTACTAGCATTACTTGCTATACTTGTACACGTAGTCATTATATAGACTCAAACAAACTCTTCTAATTAATCATTGCACTAAAATTTGCTCAAATAGAAATTTACGATGCTAGAAGAGTGTCTATGCAACGCATGCGTTATGCATGACAACGTTTGCTTCACATTCTTTATGATGTCGTGCTAGTGAATATGAATTCGTGCCAGGGAAGTTAGTACCGTTGACTAAATACGTTTAGATGCAAAAACATCTCATATAATTGCATACAGTATCTGCGTCAGTGAGCTAGCGCTTTCAAATTTACAAACTGTTGAGTATCAGAAACACAGTTTCTATATCATCTATACATTCTGCATAAATTTGATGGTGAACTTGGTCTTACTTCGCTACAGTTTTATACATTTCATTAGCGCGTGTGCATGGCTGTGCAAGCTACAAGCTATCATTTCTACACAAAAAACTTCATGCAAGCGTAGGAACCGCGGGGAACAAGTTCCCTAAATCACTGCATCTTATTTCCAATTTATTATTAACTTAAGTGCACAAGACTGTTATGTTTCAACTTTGACTCTCAATTCTGCTTATAACTTTTTAGCTAGGCATACAGGGTAAGCAAAACAGTTGATTTAGAAAAGAAGCAGAACTCCACGCACAAAACGAAAGGGTTTGATCGAATCCATTGAACCACTATATAGAGGCTTTGATTAATCTTAATTGCCTCGCCTTTATTCCCAAATTATCAATGAAAGAATTGGTATCCGTCGTTAGTGCATAGAGGTTATAGTGTTTAACTTAGTTTGCAGTCCAGTCCTTATGCCTTGCGGTATCAAAATGCAGGACGATTACAAACTCCAAAAGCAAAGCGGTCGAATAAGGGCGAGCAGCCAATGAAACCTGCACAAGCAACCTTGACTTGAATCATCTCTTCAATCCACTCGCTTTTTATGCTACTAAGAATTCATGCAGTTTGTACAACTTGTAAATGATTACTTTAGTCTTTTTCATGTGCACAATACGTATAGATCTTTATCATGTGTACAATACGTATACACGTATTTATGATGACATTTCGCTACCATCAACATGCGTTAGAGTTATGATGACGTTATAAGATCAGTTTTGGGTATTCGAACTCTTCTGTGGTGTAAACAAGAAGCGTATACCTAATCAAGACCGTTAAACGGCAAAACGAATTATTCTCCAGTACTGGAATATTCGACTCGCGTGATCCTATTAAAATACGTAGATGAAAATATATAGATAAAATTAAAGGACATAGATAAAAATACTTCGATAAAATTAAAATACAAAGATAAAAACAAAATTTAATGCGCGCGCGCGCACACACACACACACACACACACACACACACACACACACACACACCTTAAAAAATCCTAAATGTCAGGAGCTGCCTCTCAGAAGTCACGCCCCAGCTGTTAAGCTGGGCCCTGTGCGCTACTCAGGAAACTCTGGGCCTGCGCTAGCAATCTCCTGAAGCCGGGCCAAGTACTCGCATAAGCACCGACTTGCGAAGCCAACTGTGGTGTGAGCACCCGAAGTCTCACCAGGACCCCAGTGGGTGATGTCACGTCACAGCCGATGGCCGCTTAGGACCCCAGTCAATGACCAGGTACTCATTTATACTCCTGAGTCGAGAGAAGCAAATCTGTGTTAGTTTCTGGCTTAATAAAATTATGCCATAACTCGCCATCACTGTGACTTGAACTTGCGACCCTTTAAGGTCCCGGATGTGAACACTCCATAAGATGGCTCTCTAACCAACTGAGCTATCGCACCTCGCACACACGCACGCAAGCAAGCGTTGTACGTCTTGCAATGACTATTACACATTCGGGCAATCAAGGCTGCCAACATACGGGCAATCCAAAGCAAGTGATTAAAGCCATGGCTGCAGCAAGTCAACCAACACTATTTCGGTCAGATAACACATATATCGACTGGCTTGGTGCGGGTACCTTTGACGATGTCTACAAATGTCGCTTGAGATTCCGGTCAGCAAAGTTGATGTATAGATCCTCTCTGCGCCTAGGAGACTCAAACCTAAGTAGATACACAGAAAGAGACATAAAAATGCGAATAACGCGAATCTGCTTACATTTAGTGAAGACAAGAGTTTTCTGTCTGAAATAAGCATCCTTCATCGACTGACCCTTTTATTAAACTTCAACTCTTTAATTAACTAGATGTACTTTAGTGATCCCTGCTGAATTGTACCTGTAGTTGTCTCAAAAAGTGGTCTTTAATTGTGACAGTACAGCCCCTTAGCTCTTGAGCTAGACTAGAGTCTAGTCTCTCTTTCCTCTGCCGTCCACAACATATCGGAATTGATTCATGGACTATCACCACCAAATATATTAGCTGCTTCTGCTTGTTTGCTAACTTGTCCTAACTAGCGACCTGAAAGTAGGTGGTGCCTAGGCACTCCAGGCACTAACCTGGATCTGTCACTGACTGAGCCATCGAAAAGAGATTTAACAGTTATATATTAGAGAGACCCTTCGTTTTGATGCTAGGCATACAGTATGATACACCAAAATAGAACAGACAATCCGGTTGAAAGTTACCTATAACATTGGACTTTGTATGTTTAGATCTCTCTGGTCGGGAATTCAAATTCACTGCTTGTTACACTCAAAAATTTTTTAATCTAGTGAACTGTAGCGAAGTCTGTACTGGATGTCAAGCCTTTCTTTCAATGATCATGGGTTGTCTAATCTTCAAAAAGTACTGGTTGAATAGCCCGTTCTCCGTACTGGCAAATTATTAGCTAGAATTATATATCCAAAACTTGACTCACATGTATAAAATGCAATCACACCTCGTCTCGCAGTTATTTCCACAGTGCCGTAAGGTTGCACGTCGTCACTTCGAATACGTTGCTGCCTTTGCAAGAAGCAGGCGTATCGAAGGTGTATGGCTGCTATTGGACACACGGAGAAATAAAGATAGGCGTGTTTATAGACCCGGATATATCAAAAGATATCTTGCCTTTTTCGACTTCGTCGGCAATGAACGGTGCTGTCCAAGGTCAACAATGAGCATATATATTTGGTGGATATAAGATGCGCCGTTGTAGAGAAATCCGCGCTATAGTGGAGGCTACAGTCAAACCATACATCTCATGTTGTTCTCCATCAAAAGATAATCCGTATAACAGGGTAGGCACAACAGACTGCAAGAAGTGGTTACCACCTTGTAACGTCATCCGCGCCACATCACATGATGCTTGATTCACGTGGGTGATGACGTCAACATATCCTAGTGGCCAAATAGTCGGATGTCAAAACCGTACATCTCACATGGTTTTCCGTCAAATGCTACCACTTCGGTAGAATTTTTAGACCAACTCGCCAACCGGATCTGCTGTTTTGCGTTGACTAGACAGACAGACAGACAGACAGACAGACAGTCTTACTCGTTTCAGTTGTTTAGGCGTTAACAGAAAGTTTTAGCGTAAGGCCTGTGGGCTTTCTTGTTTGTGCTATAGTTTAGTGTGAGTGTACTAGTTTCAATGTATGAAATATATGTATTAAGACAGACAGACAGACAGACAGATCCCGGATAAAGAGTGGCGGACCACACATTTCTAGTCTGTTCATCTCAAGGATTAAGGAGAAGAGTTTTCAAGTCGTCGTCCAAGTCATCGTTCACGGCTTCGGCCGCTAACGCTGTTTATGACTCTGTTGGCCATTGGGTCCCCCTTTCGTGTTTGATCGTTTGTTTGCTCACCTTTTCATCTGCACAGTCTGCTGTCTACAAGTCATTGTTTGGTACTTCACTCTTCGTGTCTTTGCGCCAACATTTCCTTTGTTTGAGCGTCGTCATCGTGGATTGTACGCATATTTACCTCGCGTCAGCGCTAGGCGTCTTCTACGGTGGCCATGCACTTCGTGATGTCTTCCTCTACCCATATTGTCTACTCCTCTGTATCAACATTGTCATCATGGATTGTACGCATCTTTACCTCGCGTCAGCGCTAGGCGTCTTCTATGGTGGCCATGCACGTTGTGATGTCCATCCATGTTATCCGGGAGACAGACAGACAGTGTTCAGTTTTTTGTTTTTTAGTTGTCATTGTAATGTAGTGTACTGTGCTTTGCTTAATTTGGTTTAGCCTGTAATAGTTCTGATTTATGAAAATATAATACCATTGATAGACAGACAGACAGACAGACAGACAGACAGACAGAAAGACAGACAGACAAACAGACAGACAGACTGACATAGCGGTCGTGGATCCAGTAACCGGAACAGACGTCGAACTGGATGTGTCTTTAGACCACCCATGGTGAGCCGATATCTTGTCAAGAGCAGCCCGAGAAGACGGGGCAGCAGCGGTAAGAAGGAAAGAAAGGAAAGTAGAGAAATACCAGTCGAAGGTCCTGCCGGGTGGATTATGCCTCAACTTCGTGCCTCCAGTTATGGAACACTTCGGCCGTTGGGGAAGACAAGAACAATCATTCCTGTTTCAATTATCTGAACTAGGTGAAAACATCGACCTTGGTAACAGCGACCAAGATTTCAAGTGCTACTGGAGAAGAATATTCGCTGTAGCTCTCCAAGGTTGCAACGCAAAGGTTCTAATCCAGAAGATGAACCGCTAACGAAGCAAAGAAAATAATATTAGTGACATATATAGTCTCCAATTGCATGCAAACTAAGTTAATAATTTTTTAGAAACCCGTGTGGGTCCAATTGATATATAACGGACTTTCGTATCTATAGCTTGTAATAGTTCATATGTATGAAATATAAAGATTTGATAGACAGACAGACAGACAGACAGACAGACAGACAGACAGACAGACAGACAGACAGATAGACAGACAGACAGACTGACAGACAGACAGACAGACAGACATACAGACAGGTAGATAGACAGAGGGACAAACATACAGACAGACAATCAGAGTAACATATGGACAGAAAGCTGGGCAGAGTCCAGATGTTGTTCAACTTTCAATTCAGTAAACTAAATTTTGGTTTGTAGGCTCCGTAGGGAATGATTTTAATGCTACTTGTTATTTGTATAGTTGTAATTGTAGTTGTGACACTTGTTGTTCATTAGCTGTTACTTTAGTTTTACCTGTATTGACTTTGATGTAAAAGGTATATGAAAATGAGACAGTCAGACAGACAGACAGACAGACAGAGGGCTTTCTCCCAGCAGAGATATAGATAAGAAAGAAAGATCACACTTCTTTTAGAATAGAACTCTTAATCGATTATTTGAAACTAGAAACTACGTATACGTTACAGCCTCGTCTATATACGCCACCAGTTCAACTGCAGCGGCATTTGTGTTTGCACAAAAAATAAAAACTCGTTTGCTAAAACTAAAAGTTTGTCTAGAGTTGGATTTATGGTAATTAGTTTTTCATACCAATATTCAATGTGCAGATGCGCA
Source organism: Corticium candelabrum (assembly GCF_963422355.1). Classification (NCBI taxonomy): domain Eukaryota; kingdom Metazoa; phylum Porifera; class Homoscleromorpha; order Homosclerophorida; family Plakinidae; genus Corticium; species Corticium candelabrum. The sequence continues at coordinate 5,224,095 of NC_085093.1, read as the reverse complement.
ACGAGAGTCTAAGGTAGCTTACTTTCCAACAAATGATCCCTTACTGTTAATAATTAGATAGAGACAAAACATAGAGCGAACCACTGGAGAATTTCTGTAGAGAATTTTCTTTTAGAAGAGAGCATACCGAACCACGATGCTTAGTTGTAATCGAAATTATGCATTAAGGATTTTCGGCAGCAATGCAAAATTTATGCCTAGAAGACTGGCATACATGTAGGTATAAAGGTATGAAATCTGTTAAGACGGCGAGTACAAATAAAGCTGCACGTAGCTGTTGTAGAAAAAGTCATGACAATGAAGTGTACACTTTTCAGCTAAACAAAACTTTCACATGTCAATGAATGCCGAAAAATTAGCGTATTATAGCTTTTTGTTTCTAGACAAAGTATCTGTTCACGTAGGACTTCTTTTCTACAAGAAACTGTAACTGATGGTCTTTGCGCAATTCAACATTTCTCGAATAAACAGGAGCACGTCGTCAGGTTTCCAGTCTCGTCCTTCATTTCGTTGTAATACAGAATCACATTCAAGGCCGTAAATGTGAACATCAAGCTACAATAAACGTACACAACTAACAAGTCAAACGTGTTCCTAATAGTTGAAATGTTGTTGTGCAATACTTACTTTTTGCGGTCTCTTCTCTTGTACACCACCTATTACTTTTTCTTTTGTGACAGTCAACTCAAAACTTCGATATCGGTAAGTTTGTTGTTCACGCTTTCTGTGGTCTAGTAAGTGATATCTAAAAGGTAGCAACTTCTTTGGTGGAAGTAATAAGTCTTTGCCATCAATGACGATTTTCTCGAAGTAATTGCGACTTAAAATAGCGTCTTCTTCACTTTCTTCTTTGCTGTAATCGGTAACGCCTACAGCTATGGAGTTCCAAATAATTAAAGCTAAGAGTATATAATGCCAAATATATTATTCTATAACAACCTGTTCTGACAAATAAACGACAGTCAAATGGACTATATGGCATGGAGACGTCTGCTTTCAATCTGTGGTCATATGGAAAAATGACAGCCTTTTCAACATCTTCAAGAGATGTCTGCGAGCAATCGACGCCTACAGTTTTTGAGTCTGTGCCATCTTTCTGGTCTTCAGGTATCCGCACTTGGAAACGACGAACTCGATTTGACGGAGTTTTAACCTTCACGTCGTGACGTGTACTCGAACGTATCTCATTAGCTTGCGTAGTAAGAAACCGGTACAAAGGAGAGACATCTAGTTCTTGCAATCCTACTTCAAAATCGTACCTCCATTTGCCAAGTTGTTGTTTTTTGTATTCCATATTTATATTTGATACCACACTCTCAATAGAATAACTGTGATCGACCACACCTAAGTATATAAACAAATTACGTATACCAAACTCATGCATATACATACTATCTATCAAAAATCCCGACAACAGAATCATGCAAGGACGCACTGTAAGAGTCGCTTTACATTCGTAGGCTTTGTGCAGATTGGGTTATTTCTATTACTTGTTTAGATATCAACATACATACACACTTTACGTGCTCCAATACTTAATCATCACACACACACACACACACACACACACACACACACACACACACACACACACACACACACACACACACACACACACACACACACACACACACACACACACACACACACACACACACACACACACACACACACGTACACACACACACCAGATGTGGCTATAAATTTCACACGTAAAAAAGTGGCATAGAAGGATGTTCACAAAGACGGGAGCTGTACCATACTAAGTAAAAAACACTACCCCGCTTGCCCGACCATATACAGATTTGCAAAAGTCTGTGGCACAAAAAAATACAATTTCTACACTAAGCGAGGAGGCTTCAAACACTGCCAACCATCCGCTTCCTACGCCGGTGTACCGACAAGCAACTCGTGATACAAGTATTTGTATCGGATTAGCTAAGGATCCGAGATATATACGGGATAGTCTCGAGGATTCGTTCTGAAATGTTCTAGACGTTGCGTTGGGCACGTACTAGCTACAAGCTTTGGCATCAAATTGTATTGAGTAGGTTAATTGCGGTTGCACATTGCGAACAACTATAGCCTTGTGTTTTAGCTGGAGTGACCGTCAATAGAATCTGTTTCGAAGATGACTGAAAACCGCTGCTTGGTTACAAGGAGTTCGAGCATCTGTGCGTTAATTGGGTCTTACAGGAAAGAAGACTCACTGTAACGTTATGACAGTCGGCTAAAGAATTTTTGCCTTCCAACATATACGTTGCAGTAGCTGGCAGTGACGAAGTTTGTAAGCGTCAACTATTTCTAAAGTGTCTAGATGAAGGGATAAGAATGCGGCTTGAGAATTTCATTTTTACAAAAGATATATTTCAACACGAAAAAACTATAAATTGTTAGATGAAGACTTTTTCTACGAAAACATAACGCCATAGTGGAGAGAGTGCGTCTGTATAGAAGTCAGCAACAAGCAGAACAGTCTGTAAAATCTTATGCAGAACACCTCAAACTGATTGCGGCGAACCATGAGCTTTAAAATATAGAATAACAAAGTCGTATTCGAGATGTTTTTATTGCTAGTCTGTCTGACGAGCATGTTAAAAAAAGGAGAATTTGTTATTCCTTACATTTGATATAAAGTTTTAACTTTTGCACGAACCACTGAGGGAGCAAAAGAGAGTGTAGTAAATGTTCTGGGCAGCCTTACCCCAGAAATGGAAATGTTGATTATCACAAAGAAGTCTTACAAAGGTTTCTTTTAATGGGAATCCAAGGAGGAAAGGTATTTGCTAGATATGCGGAGACACTACACACTACCAGCGGGCGTGTGCAGATCGAGAACGCCAGCAGAAGGCCATTGGCTTGTTCAAGAGAACAGGAGCCGTAAGAAAGGCACGTTTATTAGATAAAAACAGAGCTCAAGAGAATTATCAGGTTAGATCTTGTGACCAGAAGAGTTGAAGAAGAACAATAGCGCAGGCAGAACAGAGTTCATGTTCAGAATCTGCATCAGAAGAATGAGAGAGCATTGAGTCTGTAATCAAGAATGTATGCCCAGTTAAAAGTTTTCAATTGACCCCTCCAAAGCTTTATAAAGGTGGAGGTGCAGATTCAGAAACAATGGCTGACTTTCAAGTTAGATAACGGGGTTGCTGTGTCATTAGTAGACAAAACATTATGGCAGAGGTTGAGGGAGCCAAAATAGACAGAAAATTTGCGGAGTATGTCAGGAAGACCTAAGAAGTTCAAGGTGTTTTCACCACCATTATCAGTTATCGGGGCTATAACGTACCTGTAAAGTTGTATGTTCGTCATGGCACTGGATCCAATCTTTGGAGATGAAATGAATAAAGCAAGTTGGGTTGTCAGGTGTTTGCATCGAATATCTAAAGACATTGGGTGAAAATTTAATTGCTCGTGGTATATGTCTTTCGGCCATGTCTACCACTGAGGATGAATGCCTTGGATTAAGTGAGATATCAGATAACTATGCACAGGTTTTTGCTGATGAATTAGGATGTTGCAGTCAAGTGGTTGGGATTCAGCTAAACTCAGACGCTAACCCCAAGGTGTATCCATTTTGAAGACCTCCTATCCACCTTAGAGGTAAGTCGAAGACGAACAGAAAAGGAATGTGGAAAGAGGAGTATTGGAACATGTCGATACCGCAGTCTGTACAGTCTCCACGGTCAACGTTATGAAAGGTGGAATTTGTGAAGACTTCAAACCACCGAATAAATTTGTTTCAGTGGTTTGGCATCCAATTCCTCATCCAGCTGACTTGTCCAGTATAATAGCCGACGGAAAGAAATTTTCCAAGCTTGATATCCGATGCCTACAACCAGCTCAGAATTGATACAACAGTCAGAGTTATCTAGTCATTAATACTCATATGAGTTAATTGGAGTTTACGCGCCTAGGTCGCCTTGCATTTGGAATTAGTTCCACGCCAGCCCTATATCAGCGGGTGATGGATAAGGTGCTGGCCAACTTGGATGGTGTCGGAGTGTTCTTTGATGACATTATCATTACTGCGACAACTAAAGAAGCACATTTGCGAAATCTTTCCGATGTTCTTGAAAAATCTGCTAGCCGGTCTGCGTCTCAGAAAATAGAAATGTGTTTTCTTTCAGGACTCTGTTACATATCTTGGTCACGTTATCGATCATCGCGGTGTTCGAGATTCAGAAGAAAAGACTAAAGCGATTAGGCAAATACATGCCCCAAAAATCAGGTTGAGCTTCGTTCCTTCTTAGGAATGATTACCTACTTTTAATCAATTTTTCACACATGTGGCTGAATACACTCTTCTTTTAATCACTTGCCAAGGAAAGACAGTTCTTGCGCCTGTTCCTTCAACGCGTGATCAGCATTTGAAGGATTCAAAGTCACTAGTCAAACATTACCAATTCTGACGACATATGACCAGAGGATCCCGTAGGGATTATCATGTGATGCGAGGAAGAAGCGGTTGGGTGCATGTCTTATTCACGTCATGGAAGATGGTAAAGAAAGACCCATAGCGCATGCATCTAAAAGTTTAACTGCAGCTAAAGAGAAATTGGAGGAAAGGTCTCTCAATCTCTCATAGTGTTTGCAACACAGAAATTCAGGCATTACCTTCTTGGTCATAAATTTCAACTTTGGAGTGACCACAGAACTCTTGTTTTTCTTTTTGATGCTACAAAGGTTACAACGACGACACGCTCAAGCTCTCGTTTAGTGCGTTTGGCCTGACAATTACCTCAGTTTGATTATGAGATTGTTAAAATTCAGCTTCTCATGGAAACGCTGATTGTCTATCTCGTCTTTCTGTGAGCTCTGACGACAAGTTTGACGAATTCAACAGGTCAGAGGAAAACGTTGCTGCATTAGAATACCAGTTGATTCAAAATTGCCCGATTCAATATTACGAGCCGCAGAAATTAGTTGGAGCAGATCCCATTCTACAACACGTAATTCACTATATGCACAATGATGGTTGGCCATCATGTCTGAGAGACAAGTAAATGCAAGATTTTGCGTCATGTCAACAGTTGTCTGTAAGAGATGGATGTGTTCTGAAACATGTATTGTTGTCCCAAGTGCCATTAGACTGCAGCTTTTAAAACAGCTGCACCTTGCCCACGTTGGTGCAGACCGAATAAGGGCCATGCATGGCCTGGCCATACATTTGGTGGACAGGACTGGGCAAGGACATTAAAGAGATTGTGAAGAATTTTAAACCTTTGGCCTTACACCAGCGCTTCCATCAACTGTGCCACTCCATCAATTGGAATTCCAAGACCATGCATCTGTGGATTAGGCTATATGTAGACTTTGCGGGACCATTCCTAAACAAAATGTGCCTTCTCGCAGTTGGCGCTCTAAGTGGCCTGAAGTACGTCAAATTTCAGTCCGATATACATCAGCTTGTCGACTATCTCATGTCTCAGAGAGCTTTGTCCTCGCTTCGATGTTCCCAAACAAGTGGTGACAAAAAACGGCCAGCAATGTGTTTCTTCAAAATCAACCGAATATATTACACACATTTTCTCTACCCTGTTATTCGAAGAGCAATAGACAAGTCGAACGGTTTGTGCAATCATTTAGGCAGGCCGTTCGAAAAGGAATGACCGCTCCAAGAGCTACTCTTGATGAAGTTGTTACAGATTTTCTGGCGGTTTAGAGAAACACTATTCATACAACGACAGGGAATTCACCAGCAAGACTGATCGTAAATAGAGATCTCAGATTTCAATTCGACTTGTTGCTTCCTCCCACCCCAAGGATATTAGATGGAAACTTGCGGGAGTGTCAAGAGAAGTAAAAGATTGCCCATGACATAACGGCTAGAGACAAAGACAAATTTTAGGAAGGTAATTAGGTTCTAGTTCGCCATATATCCCAATCCAAAGCGTGGAAGATTGATCGCATTAATAGGGTCTTGGGGAGAAGATACCATATGGTGATGATCGGTTCAAGCACTAAGAAGGTCAATATCAATCACTTGCAGTCGTATCACATGGGCATTCAGGAGAAAGAGGAGAGAGTTACTGCTGTTACTACAGCTGCGCCTCCGGTTCAGAATAAATCTAGGCTTCGAGATGTCGTTGCAAGACACTACACTACATCACCAAACTCTTTTGAAAGTGGGTCGCATTCAGAACCATCAGAACCCACCGTGAGCAGGAGCAACCTTGTCAAAAAAGGTCAGCCACCTGACAGATATGGTAGCTGGACATCGTAATCTATTTTAGTTGAGGGGTATAGTGTAGCCGGTTAGTTAAAGATCCCGGAAATATACGGGGTAGTCTTAGTTCTATAATGTTTTAGACGTTGCTTTGTGTGCTAGCTGCAAGCCTTAGCGTTAAGTTGCATTGTGTACGTTAGTTGATGTTGTAATGGAAATACATTACAGTATTCTTTCTAGTATGGTTGTCAAGCACATTGTACCGCTGCTACGGTATTTTGCTGCCCAAATAGACCACTGCTATAGGCAACAAGTAAACAGTGGTAGTAATACCTCGTTGCTACTAGAATGATTCAAAAATAACATCGTATATATAATTAAAGCTGCACTGTTATCTATCAGGCCTGGTTATTTCTTACAATCACTGTCATTCTAACCTATAATGCGCATGCTTGCGTCACACTACAAACCCCTTATTACATGGAAGGTCAGGTTAATGTGATACGTTCGACTTGTGTGAATTCGGGCTTTCCCTCTCTATTTATGTGTACGCATCAAGTTAGCCTCACTAATATATCCAAATATAGCCACGTCAATTAAGGTTAAACACCTAAAGATTAGAACAGCAAGAGAAAAACAATTTTATTGCTTTAGGCTAAGAGGTTTCATGCACCTATTAGCCTAAAGACGTGCAGGAACATTGCCGCGGACGCCCGGGAAGTCCCTTATGGAAGAGGTGTGAGACCTTACTATCATTCACATCGAAAACAAGTTGCCTCCCGAGTTGTACCCAGATGTCCGTTCGTAAATTGTGTGTGCTTGCTTCATCTGCTTCGCGCCGTATAGCAGTTAAAACCTCTTTCGCAGCATCCACTACATCAGTAAGATGTAGAGGCTTTGCTGACCATTGTAGTTCCTGAGATTTAAGCAATATTTGTCAGTATAACTAGTGACAACAACATCTTCAACAACCAACCGTGTTGCTCTCTTTTATTCCTGTAATTCGATAAACTCTTGAAACCTTGTATGAGCGAGGAAGGTGCCATGTCTTTTGTGGAGTTAAAGTCACTAAAGCACTCTCTCCGTGTCGCTCCGTGTCTATTACTAATATGCTCTTCTGGAACTGTCTAGCTCTCCATGTGTTATTTCCCACATTCTTAGAGCTTGAAATCACCCTCTGTCTGTCAGTTTTCTTTTCATCTGACACTATAACAAATACAGGAAAACAATTCAGAGATGATAGTGAATGATTCTGCTATGAGAAGGATGCACCTGAACGTAGTACTGGATTAAAAGGAGGGGCAGTAGGATTTAAAGAAGTTGATTCTAAAATCAATGTTTCTGCAGACTGACAATTGGGCACGATTGATGCTAATGATGTAGCATTTGTATGAGCGTCTGATTGAATGGAAATGCTATCGATAGCATTGTCAGTATGCAAGGCTGTAACTGTACTGTCGCGACGTAGTACACCGTCTTCACTGCACGATGCACACGTTTGTCTTGTGATTCCTTGGAGCATTGTAATAATTTCTAGAAAACGAAAATAGATGCTTAAAAGAAACAGAAACACGCGTTCACATATGCTTATTGCTTTTAACCTCTGAAGTCTAGCCTGACGTCAGGCTCATCGTTCCAGCAGCGAATTATTATACCTCGAAAGCCTTCGCTGCGATCATTGTCACTCAGATGAGGTCTCTGTTTACCCATCACATTTGCACGAATCACTGCAGCCGCGAATCCATCTAAATAAACATTCAATACTTTGTAATGTAACCTTTAGCAATGACTATCAGAGTAACCATAAATGCGCTTCATTTCTCTTATTTGCCACAGAATAATAGAATACCTAGATGTATAACAGGCAATTATTAATGCAATTTATTTACCGTCCAATTTAGACAACTTACGAATAAACATCAATTTTTGATTCACGTTTCTTGTCTACTCTGTTCCAAAATACTTCTGGGGCAGTAAATGCTACGGTTCCCGTCTTTCTGGAGCTACTAATAGATAGTTTTGTCGACTGCTTCGAAATTTCTCTCATTACTGACAATCCGAAATCAATAATCTGTCAACAAAAGCCTTTAATTAAGAGTTGGTTTAAGACACCGATATATCCTTGAATTTTTACCTTGCAGCAATAATTACGATCAACTACCACATTGGATGTTTTCAAGTCTCTGTGTATAATTGGAGGTTTGAGACTGTGCAAAAAGTCCATTCCTTTTGCAATGTGCAAACTCATCTTCCGTCGACAGCTCCACTCTCTAATTTTAGAATGTTTACTGTTGTCTGAAATCAACATTTCTTCCAAGTCCCCGTTCTCTACATATTCCATTACAATTGCGTAATGGCCAGGATCAGTGCATAAGCCCAGTAATTGAATGACGTAGGGACTTTCTGTCAATCGATGGAGAATGGTCACTTCGTCGAGAAAGGTTGTTACCTGACTACAGAAAGTTCGTAACTTGACATAATATTTCAAATACAACATATACAACGCAAACAATTGGACGAAATAATTGGAGGCTAGTGCTTGAGAGCAAGCACCCACGCCCTAGCTAAACTAACAACGTCATTACACTCTTCACTTGTATAACATATAATAACCCGATGGCATATGGACACCGGAGCTACCAGATTGGACAAGATCCTACTGTTCTCTTTGCAAAAGGGGAAGAAGTTGGCTAAGCGAGAGTATACGACCGGTGTCATAGGGAATTTGACACCCATTGTTTGTTAATTCCATCCTCCGCTTACCAGTTAGGTCAAAGGTGACCTTCCTAGAAACGAAGAGCTGGGCCAAAACCAGACACGAGGAGCTCTTGAAGATCACAGTTTTCCATAGATTATTAGGCAAGGTCATCTGCCTGACTACTAAAACGACCACATGCCTTCATTGCTTTATTTATCGGTGAAGAAGCACCACGTCAACAAAGCAACTGTACCAGACTCTACCCCCGCCGTCCGGAAGAAGGGGGAGGATATGGTTATGCCACGCTGTCTTGTTGGGGTATGATCTCTCTAAGAATTTCCCCATTCGTCCGTCTATTACCACAGTTATATATAACGCTCAGACATCGTCACTATCAATACATGTAGGGCGTGGTTTGGCTAAAGTTTTCCTATGGTTGCCACAGTTCAGATAGACTTTGACAGTATGGCCTGTTTTCTTGTCATACAAACCATCTCTGTGTCTGTAAATGGCACTTATTCAGAGCATCAACTGGTCCTTTCTATCTAGAAGGATTGTTACATCTGAAAAAGATACTCTTCGGCTAGCACTCTATTTGGCTAGACGTAAACATTTTAATTACTTCCTCGAGTTGCATGACAGGCACGTGTTGTTTGGTATCTCTTGAGATGGCGTTGGCTTCCCTCCCTTCATGAATTGCGTGAGCCTCGTGACGACTGACGTACATAGATATAAGCTCGCGCTTTCCGCTAACAGTTGCTCCTATCACATCTCAGTACATATGCAGACTATCGGTATGATCTCGCAAAATACGGTGTTCAATTCGTCACCAAATCACAATGCTTAGCCAGACTTTTAGATGTCTACCTCCCGACAGATATGCTGGCGACCCTAGAACCGAAGTCGTTCGTCTTTTACGCTCAAAATGACGTGTCAAAAGCACTACTGCCTGGTGTTTAGAGGCTCGATGTGAGATGATCGATAGCTTGATAATCGATAGCGTGGGATGATTGAGCCTACGAGATACTTCTGAAACCGTACATAGCTTGCTCCAGTCGACGTCAGAGAGTTTGGCTTTCGACGTTCTAGTACCAGTGTTCTTATCATTGGTAATTCCATTCGCCAGCATTAAACAATCACACACGGTATAGTCGTCGTGCAATGCCCTAAATTTCAGGAAGAATACGCCCAGAGAACCGCATCTGCTTGATTTTGGATCCCATGCATCCCTAATTTTCGCCAGAAAGTCGTTCTATAGACTGACCGAAAACACGCACCTTGTATACAACATAAAGTACAAGACTTAGGGTCGAGACCAAATCTTAGCTCGACCAGGGCCTAATCTAATAATGACAAGGTCTCCGCCCTATCTGAAAACATGCACTCATCTTAGCAATGTGTTGTCCACTAGACCCCGTTTCGTGTATTTACCTTTCCTTCAGTCTTGTTGGCGTGGAGAGGACCTTTATGGCAACTTGTTGACCAGAATCTCTCAAGACACATTTATAGACTTCACCAAATCCACCTGCACCGAGAAAGTCTTTATCTTTGTTGTATTCCAAGTCATTTGACCAAAACAATGACGGTTGACGTGCAGCAAACATCGTGACTGTGAGTATCTGTAAGTATCTAGCTCTCCTGCTGCGCATAGAGTACCCGTATGTTTATTAACATTAATAAGGTAATTGTCAGATGTTAGTGTGCGAAATGTCCTATATGAAAGTGGTCAACATTTATCCATAGAAATAATAGATAAGAAATAAAGGGCATTATTTCAATTTAGCTCATTTACCGGGGTTAACGTTAGGCTAACCTTTTGATATTTATATTCTGGCAGTATTATACAAAGTCTCGGTAACAGCACAAAATCCTGGATGTGTTAAAATTCTGCTAGTATTTCGACAAGCTATATGACACCGCTGTTGCACGGATCAGGTGTAGCAAACGTGACCGCTATTCAACGCGCACTCCTACTACCACTGTAGTAGGAGAACGAAGGCAGGCGTAGTCGCAAGAACCCGGATGTTCTCAAAATCTTGACACAAGAAGCGCATCCTGCGTATCTTAGAAAATTTCAATTTAGTAGGGATATGATGCGCTATGATAAAGAAATTCGAACGCGACAGGTAAGGGTTCGATCGAGAAGAAGTCGTGAAATGCCTAATACAAGTGCTGACCTGGATCAAAAGTTTGAGATGTTACATCATGTAGATAAATCGATGTATACAAATTTAGACTCCAAGACTCCTTGGCGCCTAGTGTACAGTTTACATTATTACTATATATATATATATATATATATATATATATATATATATATATATATATATATATATACATACATACATACATATACAAGGGGTAAATCCCATCGCTCTACATCCACTGCTAAATCTAATCTATCATCTACCAATAAAGGATTTAAACTGGCTAAGACAAACTGGTAATAGTTCTAGCAAATTACTAAACGATAGATTAAATGGAAGTCTAGTTTTTGTCATCGTTTTAACTATTAGAAACAATTAATCTTAGTGTAGCTACACTAGCAGGCCTAGGTGTACATACCACACATGGTTACCAAAATCTTTTAGGAGACCTGGTATTCTTATTAAATACAAAGAGCATGTTGAACTGACAAGGAGGTAACGAACATCAGCATTCGACTTTTGCAGTCAAGCCGCTAGGTATTGTATATACGGGCAATACGGAGGAGACTAGGAACATCCGGGCAATGCAGAGTAAGGGAACGATTAACATCCGGGCAATGCAGAGTAAGGGGACTGCTCGATAAAGAGCTATCTAGCGGTAGCTTCTCTGCGATCGAGCAATGGCTGCAGCAAGGAAACCGGAAATTTTTCGGTCAAACAACTTTGAATACGACACGAACAGCGACTTTCTAGGAGCAGGTACCTTTGGCATCGTCTATAAATGTCGCTTGAGAGATTGCGGTCAACAAGTTGCCATAAAGATTGTCTCGGCGCCGAAGAAACTAAAGTCCAGGTAAATACGCAGATGAAAGACCGTTGGACATAGCAACTGTGTTGAGTTTATTACTGTGGATGACTGCTCTAATTATCTAGGCAAGAGGAAACATTCTTGCGCGAAGTAAGCATTCTTCATCAACTCACAGAATGTCCTTACGTTATTCGATTACTGGGTTTATGCCCTGATCCTGGCCATTACGCAATTGTAATGGAATATGTGGAAAATGGAGATTTGGAGGACATGTTGGTGTTCAACCAAAACCAACATAAAGAAATCAAAAATTGGAGCTGTCGCATAAATATGAGTCTAGAAATTGCAAAAGGGATGGACTTTTTGCACAGTCTCTCTCCTCCAATTATACACAGAGACTTGAAAACGTCCAACGTGTTAGTTGATGGCAACTATTCTTGCAAGGTAAGCGTCCATTAATGTAATTACTGATTTATAAATAAATGTCTTTGATAAGATTATTGACTTTGGATTATCAACAACAAGAGAAATTTCAAGACAGTCAGGAGAACAATCTAATAGTAGCTCGAAGGGAATGGGAACCGTGGCATTCACTGCACCAGAAGTGTTTCGGCACAAAGTAGATAAGAAACAAGAAACAAAGATTGATGTTTATTCGTAAGTTGTCTATATATTTGACTAAGAATTTTAATTACATAATTAAGGCGCGTTCACACTAAAACGTCCTTGACTCAAGGACACTTGAGACCAACAAAGAGACTTATCTTTCAAGTAGACTTAACTACAACTTGTTCACACTGACTCTTTGAAAAGTCGTTGTCTAGCAGCGATGGAAAATTACGTACGGGCCTGTAAGCTATATCACGTGACTATGAGGGACTAGAAACTAAAGACGAAAATAAGGTACATGGCAAACGTTCTTGCTCTAAGGACGAAATAAGTATCCTTGACGTAAGTGTGAACGCAAGTGAATTTAGAGACTTCGCTAAGTAGGAAATAAGGCTATACTTGATTATCAGTGTGAACGCGCCTAGAGTCAGTAAAGGCATTGTTATATGCAAAGGTATTCTATTATTCTCTGGCAGCTGAAGGAAATGAAACGCCTTTATGGTTATTTTATGGCATATATACTTGTAATCTGCAGATACACAATATGGAATTCTTTTAGATGAAATGTACGTGGCAGTGATTCGTGCAAATGTCTTGTCCAATGTAAGACCCAATCTGAGTGATGACAACTGCAATGAAGACTTTCGACGTCTAATTATTCGATGCTGGGACGATCAGCCTGACATCAGGCTAGACTTCAAAGGTGAACACTAACTACGTGTTAGCAGTTTGTGTAATTCTCTGTTAGCACTTATTTTGTTTGTTTTTTTAGAAATAATTGTCATGCTTGAAGGCATTGTGTCGTGCAGTCAGGGCAGTCATGACAGTGCGTTAAGTGCAGTTGGCGAAGTGCATGCTGGCGATGAGACTGGTGACATTAGTCAATCAGTCACTCATACTGACAATTCATCAATAATATCAATGGTGCCTCAGTCTCAGTCTGTTGAGATATCAAAGCTAGAGTCAACTTTTTCAAGTTCTGCTTTCATTTTGTCCAATCCTCTACCAATTGCAAGTTCAGGTGCAGCGTCATGCAATAACAATTCTGATTTGCATCTAGTCTAGATAAATAATATATATATATAACTAATTCTATATTTATACAGTCTCAGCTGATCATGAGGAAATAGTCTACAGGCACAATGACATTGCAAGCTCCGAGAAAGCGGGAAGAAAGACACGGAGATTTAAAAAGGTCAAGCGCAAATTTGTGATAGACCCAGCACCGTTTGGAAACAGTGCTGTCGTGATTCTAACTGCTCAAACACCAGGGGAGGTTGATAGTGAGAACGAATGCTCATATTCCTATAGAATTAATGGATTACGAACGCAGTCGGTGTGTGTCAAAAATGCTATTATCGCTAAATAGGTTAACAACTTTTTCCTTAATTTTCTAGTGGTGTGCTCCTTCTCAGCATCTATCTCATACATTGAAAGCTGCAAACGAGGTCTTGACTAAAATACGGCGTGAAGCCGATGAAACAAGCACACAGTTTATAGAGATGGACATCTGGGTACATGTCGGCCGGCAACTGATTACCAATGTGCATTATGGTAAGGTCTTGTTCGTCTTCGATATTTCTAGAGGGGTTTTGCTGTTGTCTATACGTCAGTGACGCTGCATGTCTCCAGGCAAATAACTGCATTGCATGTTACCGTTAAAAATTGCTATTTTTGTTGCTTGCTCGTTATTGTAATGTTAGTTTCGTCGTTACGTGTCTTTTAGACTCACACTTAATGTACCAGTACATGAGACACATATCCAAAGTATACAAGTAGACGCGCACTAGCGATAGAACGTAAAGCGTGCTTATGATTGCCTGAAATTAATATATAACTTTTAAAGTATGGTTACTGCATCTGTATAAAGGCAGTAAATGTAAACGACGTGTTAGGCTGCGTTCTTGCATGGTTTCAGCTGCGTGCCGTTGAGAAGCACAGGGTTGAGGCACAGAGAGGCATGCATGCTAAAGTTGAGGTACTTGCCTCCCAATGCGTTTCTCAACGGTTTAAATAGAAGACTCAAAATTTAGAAACTAGCTGTGAGTTTGACCAAGAACTAACAGTAATCGATCCTGGCAGTTTCTGTAACCGTATAGGACAAAAATATCGAATATATAGGTGATGACACAACTGGGCGTGCAAAAATAATAAATTTATGCTTTATTGTTGTTGATGCTGACTGTACGCTTCCATTGAGGTTGCTAGTACGACATGAATAAGTTTGTCGTATATTTATAGGTGAAGAACTTCGCAGTTATCATATTGGGCAAATGATATCGAAGATGAAATACAGTGAACATAGAACCAATTGGACAAACGTTTTCGAACCGGGATTTCAAGAACAAGATTGGTTTCCTTTCTGCCGTTTTCTCAAGGAGAATGCTGTGTTGATACACTCGACTACTCGCCATGACATGAAGTTTACAACTCCGTCACATCGAGAGCGTCGTTTCAAGGTCTGGATACCCGAAGGCCAGACAGGTGGCACCGACGACGTCGATCCTTCACAGCAAGAATATCTTGAAGGTGGAAAGAAAGTGGGTTGTGGTTTTCTTTTTTTTCCATACACTAAGAGGCTGATAGCAGAGGTCTCCATGCCATATTATCCGCTTGACTGTCGTTTACTAATCCAAACAGGTTGATAAAGAATCGTGTATCTGATAAACCTGCATATTTTATCTGACAATTGCTTATAGGGATAATTGACATTACCGATCAAACGGAAGAAGAAAAGAAAGAAGACGCCATTTTGAGTCAATATTACCTCGAGAAATTTCGCGTCGACGTCAAAGGCCTAGAGGTTCCATCAAAGTGGCTTCTACCTCCTAAATATCGACTGATTTACCACAGAAGGTGTGAGCGAGATTATTACCGGTATCGAGGTTTTAAGTTGACTGTTTCAAGGGAGAAGACAATGCACACGGAGACGCCGGAAAACGTAAGTATTGCAATATGTTTTCGGCTTGTCTAGCTATGTACGTGTTTGTCTGCTGATGCGTTAGATTGATGTTCACATTCGCAGCAGTAACTGTGAGTGCCTGCGACAAAAGAATAGAGGACAAAACTGGAAACCGGAAAAAATTGCTAGCTTTATTCCAGAGATGCTTGAATGTGCAAAGACAATCCTCTCGAAAGAAGAATTAATGTCTGTCTAACAGTGTCGTATCACAGGGTACGGTAGAACCCTGTATGTAGGAATTGCCTAGATTTTGGAGAGTTGTGGGGGCCTGGTCGTCTTTTTGTACGCCTAGAAAACATAGTAAATAAATGAAGACTAAAATAAAATTTCTCAAAATTAACGAATGAAATGTTTGCACGTTGTGTACTATATCCTATTTTGTTTTGGTCAATAATCATCTAACAACATAGAAAACAGTTGCTAGTCTCGGAGGCCCATGCGTCAATTTGTTCTGCTTCTTCTTCTTCTTCTTCTCCACGGATATCTCTTTTCTTACGTTATGTGCGGCTGTGAAACTTTAGATATCGCTTTAGAATTACCCGAACTCTATTCTTTTGTTGACTAATTAAAGAAACCGAAAGGAATGTTAAAAATTTGGTTTCTTTCAAGCAGATTTGATCCTTCGACCTCCATCAATGCTGTTGCACAGTTCGGGCCAATCACAGAGCAGTATTTGCAATGCTTGTCTATTGTTGTTTTAGTGAAATGTCGCGTATTTTGACTGCAGAATAGTATAGACGTTCGAAATCTGGAGATAGACAACACGTATTCAATCCGCCTCGTGGTTTGCGTTTCACATTGTGAATGCAAACGCAGCGCTTCTGAATGGATTTGGTATTGTCTAGCTTTTAGGTGTAATGATATTGCTCGCATTGCAGCCTAGGTAAATGCTTTCTTGTGAGCCGACTGCGGTACTTCTACAGTAACCTTGCAATTGCGAGCCTAGACTGCGTTCAGTAGAATGTAGAAGTAGATGCATGCACTTGTCTGGACTACAGCTTTAGCCATCATGACAGCTCCTGCGCAGTTGTCCGTGACGGAAAGTATTGTTGCGCGACCTCTAGTATTTGATCCTCCAAACCATGGAGTGGTAGCTATTGTCAACACACCTACTAACCACTAAGCCACTGTGGTATTTTAAATACGCGAAGCATGCATTATCATCATCACCACCACCACCACCATCAACCATCATCGTCGTCGTCGTCGTCGTCGTCTTCATTAATTTAATTAATTAAACTATAGTCGTTTGCACTAGAATAAAAATTACATAAACTAGAATTTAAAATATTTTTAAAAATAAAGAGAAATGTGGGGATTGCCAAAACAATAGAAACAAGTTTACATAGTAGCAATAACGTCATACAGTTTTACCAACCCTTCCTTCCTATACATTCTTTATGAGGGTTGGTAAAACTGTATGGCGTTATTGCTACGATGCAAAACTTGTTTCTATTGTTTTTCGGCAATCCCTACATTTCCCTTTATTTTTTAAAAATATTTTTAATTTTAGTATACTATAGTATAGCGTTACTTACGATTTACCAATTTTCGTGTACAGAAACAAATATTTCGGCAACAGCAAATGGTGCTGAAGTTTCAAAACTGGAAACTTTATACCTGCTATTGGGAATGACATTTTTCAGAACAATTGCAGCGGCATGCAGTGGCGTCGTTGCATGGACCAAAAAATTTGGAATACCAGCTGCCGGGGTTGCTTGATTAGAAGACCTTGTTTATTTTGTTGTCTAAAATGCCACACGTATCTAGCTATAGACAGTAGTGGACAAAGGTATTTGCCGGGCAAGAAATTTCAGGTTTTTTAGGATGTTTGTGTTTTAACCTAGGTGCGTTCGTCAGTAGTGACCTTACAAATAATTAGTACCAACATTTGAGAATAGAATGATATGAGATACTTCAAAATGTCCCTCTGCCGGTGATAGGACTCAATACAGTTTTTCGGTTCAGAGAACGCCGTTTATGATTACTATATAGTATGGACACTTTGTCTCACAATAGTGATAATTGGTACAGAATTGAGTGTAAATCAGTTGGTTGTTGCAAGGGGCCTGATTTCCTACTGACAAAATAAAATCATTCTAATTCATGACGCAACTGTTACATATAAACTATCAGTTAAAACGTCTTAAAAGTTATCACTAGTCAATGCTAAAAGTTTCGACAGTCTAACGGTCAAGTTGTTTCCATAGCAACAAGACACGCCTTTGCTGTTTTGCAACGGTTATTGCGCGCTCTCTTCGCTCGAACGTGCAGGGAACGCGAGGCTTACTAAGATCGCGAAACAGTCTAATGCGATTAGAATCTTTTTTGTGCGTTCAAGCTCATTTTGACGAGTTTCACTACCTCGGGGTGTGTAAATTTTGTATGGAAAAGACGTCAAATGAGCTTGTCAGCGTAACGGAGGTAAAAATCGATTCATCAGATTGTTGTACCTCGTGTACCGAATCGTCGTGCCAAGTTTTTTGGTTCTACGCTTTAGTTTTGCCATAGAAGAAGAAGGCTCGTAATAGCGTCCCTAGTGTCTTCGCGCAACGGTCGAGTGCGCCGGAAGTTCTCGGCAACTGCAAGGGTGGTTGGAAACATGCAAGTGAGCTAGACGTAAGCTACAGACACTGTTTCTACACTTTAAGAGACGAATGGAGCTAGTCATGTTGTACCGTCGCTTCTGACTAGGAGGAAAGGAATACTGGAAGTGCAGGGTTACTCAAGAATGCACGTCGATTTGAAGGTGAAGCCAGGAGTTTTGAATATTGTCACTTTGCAGACGTAGCAATAGATGATGAAATGAAATTATAAAGGAAAGAGTTAATAGAAATAATTTTTTTCATAAAATTGGTCCTAGGCCAGGCCTTAGAAATTTAAGTTTACATTTCAACTTATCAAAGCATATTCAATGCAAACAATATTCCAACCTTTGAAAACAAACTAACGTGTATCAATTTATGCTCATATCAGCACTTATTTCTATTCTGTAGGCCAGAATATGATGGAAAATCAACAAAAACTACCCAGCAAATTCTTTGTCCACTACTGTATGTATGTATGTATGTGTATATATATATATATATATATATATATATATATATATATATATATATATATTATTCACTTTAATCTATTCCACGTTTTTACATCATATATATATATATATATATATATATATATATATATATATATATATATATATATATATATATATTATACTTAGCTGTCTGTTTGTTTTTGAGGTGCCTATGTGTATGTGTGTGTTTGTATGTATATTTCTCTCATTTGTGAGAGGCTGTACCTATTGGTACGAAGTGAAATATATTATATTATTTGTATGTATGTATGTATTAGGGCCATGCATGGCTTCTCCAGGCCTTCATGCAACGACATGGCATCGCTGCACGGGCCTAAAGAATTGGAAAGAGGCCAACCGCTAGAGTTAGAAGATTTAGAAGATCTTGTCAATTGTGAAAAGACCACACTCACCAATTATTGGAAAGGCATTGTGCCATGCCACATGCTCTAGCTGCATGAGCTACATGCATGCATGCAAAAAAGCAGTTGAAACTACAAGTGCAGACCGGCAGGATGCTTCACGATCGGGAGAGTTCACAATACCAAATTGATCTCTAGACGTTATCGTGACTTTATCGTGACGTCATCGTGTTGTCATACTATGTTGATAGGACAACGTTGCTAACGTGTATATAGATCGCCTTGCTCATTCAGCAGTTGTACTTTGAGCTGTATGGATCCGTAGTTCAAAGAAACATTTAAACACAATTCTATACTATTACTAGTATTACTTGCCATGCATGTATACATACTCATTATGTAAACTTTATCAAACTCTTTTAGTGCTCTGAAATTTGTTCAAAGAAAATTTATGAGGCTAGAAGAGTGTGTATGCAAATCATGTACGACAATGTTTGCTTCACAATCTTCATGATGTCGTGTCTATACTGAATGTGAATTCGTGCCAGGGAAGTTATTTGCCGCCGAATATACATATATCCATTTATGTTGCGTACAGTATTTGCGTCAGTGAGCTAGAGCGATCAAATTTACAAACTGTTAAGTACCAGAATGAAAATGGTGGCAATGCTAGTTGAATCATGGTTTCTATAATGCAAGGGCTAGGGACATGAAGCTTCCATATTTACAAAAAGTAGGACTATTATTTAGTGAGAGGTCTACCTATAATAACTGTAGACAAAAAGCTGCATTTATAGGAGTGGTGTAGATATATTGTAGTTTGTGCCGTCTATTGTTGCCTGTTTGTATAGTCTTTTAGCTGTTGTATGTCTAAGGTTTTTATGTTTGCCCCAAGAGAGAACTGTACCTTTTCAGGTGCGAAATAATATATATAATCATTCATTCATTCATAATTCCACAATTTATCAGAAAGTTGCTGGTGCAAATTACATATCCCGCAAGATCGGATGCACGCCTGCACAGGCGGCCTGGTGAGCCGGCTTACTCCGACTGCAGTGGGCGCATCCTACACTCTACCAGTTGTCGGAACTAGAGAATGGTGTATAGCGGTGAGCCAGGTCACATCCGCATACTCGGAACAAACTCCGGCGCATCTCATTTTGGAACGCCAAAGTCTCGTTTCTGGCCGTCGGAGGCAGTCTAGACGAAATCTGACTCAACCGTTTGTCTCGGACAACCCGTCCGGCCGAATCGACTTGGCCGTCATGTTTTGCGGCGATCGGAGAGCGGCGTTTTGTCAATCGTCTCGATCCAAGGGGTTGGCGTACTATAGTATTGTAGGCTAAGCGTTCTGCATGATGGTGAACTTAGTGACTTCGCTAATTTTTTTGCATTTTATATTTATCCTGTGTGGCTGTGCAAGCTACAATGCTATCATTTCTAGGCAAAAACTACATGCAAGCATATAGATAGACATGAACGGCGGGGACCAAGGGACTTTGGTTTTCACTAGTTTTCCTGTATGACTACATCTTACTTCCAAATGCACAAGATTGTTCAACTTTGACCCTCAATCCTTCTCTAGACAACTTTGTATCTAAGCTTACAGTGTTAGCAAAACAATTGATTTAGGAAAGAAGCAGAACTCCATGCACCAAGCGAAAGGGTTCGATCGATTCCATTGACCTACCAATCATAATTGCTCCGCCCTCATTTCCAAATTAGCAATCAAAAAATTGGAGTCCGTTGTTAGTGTATACATAGAGGTTATCTGGTGTTTAACTTACGTTCCTAAGCCTTACGGTATCTAAGATACACAACGATGAAAGCAAAGCTGTTGAATAAATGCGAGCAGCCAATGAAACATGCACAAGCGACCCTGAATTGAATCATCTCTTCAATTCACTCGCTTTTTACGCTACTCTAGGAATAATTATTGATTCAGTTTGTACAACTTGCAAGTGAATACTGTAATCTCATAAACCGTACATGTATCTAGATACATTGCGTCATAACCATCAACATTAAAGTTATGATGACGTCATAACATCAGTTTTTTGGGTATCGAAAACTTCTGTCCCACTCTAAGGTGTGAAAAAGAAGCACATAGGTAATCAAGACCGCTACACGGCCAACTGAATTATTGCGGCAGTACTGACTCATGTGATCCTAACTAGTAATTCTACATCAGATTGCGAGATTTGGTATTTTTTTCAAATCAAAATACATATCTAGATAAAACAAATGTAATGTAGACATGCATGTGCGGGTGCACACACACACACACACACACACACACACACACACACACACACACACACACACACACACACACACACACACACACAAACACACACACACACACACACACACAAACACACACACACACACACACACACACACACACACACACACACACACACACACACACACACACACACACACACACACACACATACAAACTGGGAAATGGTAAATGGATAAGGAGCTGCCATTAAACAGTAATGCCCCCAACCAGATGGCTGGGTTTCTGTACACTAAGCAGGAGCTATGGGCTGTGCTAAGCAATCTCCTGGAGCCTGGCCAGGTGCTCGCAAAAGCACCGTCTGTGACGCCGACTGTGGTGTGGGCATCCGAAGTCCCACCAGGACCCCAGTGGCTGATGGACTTTGTCGCAGTCGGAGGCCTTTGCTACCCCAGTGAATGACCGGGTACTCATTTATACTTCTGAGTCGAGAGAGGCAATTGTGTGTAAGTTTCTTGCTCAAGGAAACTAGGCCATAGCTCGCCATCACTGTGACTTGAACCTGCAACCCTGCAAGTTCCCGAATGTTTCCATTCTCCAAATGCACTCTCTAACCAATGGAGCAACACACACACACACACACACACACACACACACACACACACACACACACACACACACACACACACACACACACACACACACACACACACACACACACACATACACACACAATCACACACGCATGCACACACACATGCTCGCGCGCGTAAACATTTTAGGTCTTACTAAACATACGGGCAATGAAGGCTGCACACATACAGGCAATCCAAAGCAAGCGATTTTGTGTGTTCACGTACAGTATAGGCAATGGCTGCTGCAGCAAATGAACCAACACTATTTCGGTCAGATAAGTTTGAATGCACACGTATTACAACTGGCTTGGTGCAGGCACCCTTGTCGATGTCTACCTACAAATGTCGCTTGTCAGTTGAGATTCTGGTCAATTGCTCTAGCTAGAGGTCTAGATACGTAGTAGGTAGATACACAGAAAGGGCAATAACTGAAATGCGAATGACGTGAAATTGCTTTACATTTAGTGAGGAGAAGGGTTTTCTGTCTGAAAAAGGCATCCTTCATTGAATAACAGAATTAATTATAATGTTCTTACGTTTTTTGATTACTGAGTGTATCGACTGATTCTGGCAATTTTGCAATTATAGTAGAATATGTGGATAATGGGATTTAGAGGATATGTTGCTTTCAGAAGAAGACAGGTAGTGAACATCGGAATATCATACAGTATAGAGCTAGCTGTGTTCGACAATGAGTTTGGTTATTGCAAAGGGAATGGACTGTTTCACAACCTCAACCCTCCAATTGAATTATACACAGTGACTTGAAAACATGCAATGTACTGGTTGATCGCAATTGTTCTCGCAAAGTGAGCATAGGAAGTCAAACCATGTCGCTATACTTGTTCATGAGGATGTTTATATACTGACAGATAAGTGCCTTTGGGTTGTCAACAATGAGAGGACTTTCGAACAGACATCAGTACAATTTAGCAGTAGCTCAAGGGTGGTGGGAACAGTGACATTCACGGCTCCAGAATCATTTCAGAACAGCGTAGAGAAGAAACGAGAAACTAAGGTTGATGTTTACTCGTAAGTTTTCTCTGTTATTGTAAATTATTGGCTATTGCAAGCATTGTTATGCACACAGGCATTCTATTATATTGTGGCAGCTGAAAGAAATGAAGCATGTTTATCGTTGGTGTAGTTAGTACATATTTCTAAGCTGTAATAAAGAGTATGGAATTTTGATGTGGATGGAATGGACGTTGCTGAAAATTGTGCAAATGTTGTGTCTAATGTGAGACTTGCATGAGTTCAGTGATGCCAACTGCTCTTTTGAGATCCAAAACATGCAGTAACCATATATATATCAAGAATCTGTTTTCACTTGTAGAAATTTTGGGTTTCTAGAAGCCATTACAATGTTTGAAGGGCCCGGATTATAGCACATACATTTGTGCCATGCAATCAAAGCAGTCACGACATAATGTTATGTGGTGACAATCTAGTTGCAGAAGTACATGCCAGCCAGGCCACACGATTAGTGGCACATCGATTCAATCAGTTTGTGATGTGGATGTTTCACCATCATGCAGTATTGTATCGCCTGAGTCTTGTTAAATTAAGGAAGCATTTAAGTTTGACCCCAACAACCTCAATTTCTGCTTCTGCTTTTTTCAATGCATTGCCACACTCAGATGTTTTTCGAACAACATCATGTAGTACCATCTCTGGATTGAGTCCCAGTGCTACCAGTATGACAATGGCATTTACGTCATTAATGTCACCCTTGTGACTCAAAGCGAAGTTCAGTTTCCAACAACTGCAGCAGTTAACATCCCTATGCATTCAGTTTCTCTTCTTGTTCATGACAATGACATTTTCCTTTTATCTCTTAATTTGTCTTAATTAATGAAAGGAAAGATGTTCACTTCTGAGCATGCTGTTTACTGTACTGTAGGTGTGTCATATGGTATGGGTGGATTTTGGACCCCCTTGAACTGAAACCCGTTCTACTAATGGACAAAATTGCGGATAGAATAAGTGAGACACATTAAGGAGTATTTTATTTGGGTATAGTGATGTTCATTGTGATTTAGATAATGGATTAGATTTATTGGAATGGCACTTCAGAAATCTAGACAAGTTGCTGAGGAAGAGGTGTCTGCTAGCTGTTACCAGCTTGTACTACTAAAGCTATGACGTTGCTGTCATTACTTTGCAGGCTCATCTTTTACCTAAATTGTGGACACATTTCCCTTGATTATGCATAAGGCGTGGCTTTCTTAATTGTAGTGGCACTGTCAAAGGCAAGGTGGGGTTGTCAGTGATTTTTCACAACTTATATGTTTGCGATATCCTGCCGGGTGACAAACGTTGGGCAAGTTATTTGTGTGAACTTGAATTAGGAGCTAGAATTCAAGCAATTTTACAATCAACAATCGCTTGTTTGCCTTATATTACTACCAATGGAATAGTATAGTGACTGGAGCTTGAGGATTGGTTAATATGATATTGAGAAGAACTTATGGGGTGTATATGTGCTTTGGGCATTGTGTTGATATATGATATTAGAAGTGGTCGGGAGACTGGCAGTGCAAAGCTCAATTAGGCAGGCAAAGAACACTGTGGCAGTGTCATTATCAATAATATGCTTTGAGTTGTCAGAGTTGGAGGATGGGCCGACCAGTACATTAATTAATTAATTAATTAACTCTGTAGAAGCCATGACTATTTCTGACCTCCATTTCCTTAGTTTGCCTGCAACATCGTTGTATGGTTGTTTCTGCACTATGACATCAGGAAAGCTTGTGGTCGGTGGTGGTATAACAAAGCCTCAAAATAATGCTGCGATAGGAAATAGTGTGTTGTGTCTACACAGGTCGACTGAATTTGGTAGCAGTTGCCATTGATGAATGATTGTTGTTGTCTGCAAGGATCTGCCTTTAGAGATGAAGTCATTCTGGCAGCTGGATCTAGCTGTACTGGTTTGACTCCATTTTGCTGTAATCTGCTTTTCTAGTGTTATAACTTACATCGTTTCTTTACAACAACAGTATAATTCTACTCAAATATAGAACATTCCTCCAAGTTTTTCAAAATGGCTTCCCCATCATACCTATAATTAGTAAGATCTTGCAAGAAATTGACAAGAGCTTACGGGAAATTACCTGAAATTGTCAGAACATTGAAAATTTCTTGTTCTTGCGGGCTCTTGGCCAAGAACTTTGACCTGGGGAGAGATGGGTCATGACACGTACTTGGATTTGGGGCATTAGGGATCAATAGTTATTAAGCAATATACGTATATTACATAGGTTTGCTGTGTCCGAGAAGAAAGACTCAGGATGCCCCAGGAGTTTACCGTGGGTACATTTCCTGTAATTACAGCTTTCTATTTGTACTCATTTGTCGGCGTATTGGTGCAATGCTGCACACATGTTGTTGAGCTAGAATGCCCTAACAGAGTTTGATATCAATTTTTGTAGCTCTTTTGGAGATTTAGGTGTGGAAGGTTGAACGTTATTTTTTATGTCTGTTGTGATATTTATGATACTGCATGAGACTGCATAGCAGTTTAGTGAGGAGGCACTTGATCAGGTACATGCTCGAGTTACTCGTTGGGTGCCCAGAACCCTGTACATAGACTTTATCACAGCTCTGTGTTTGGCCAGAGACTACACATAGTTATATGTAGCCAGACAGCTCTCACTCTCACTGTTTGTCTGGACTAATGTGCCCATGGCTTGGTACTTACAGACACAGATAATTAAAATTGCATGTTTTCACATTGAAATATGAGACTCTTGAGCATGCAGTAATACAGATGCAACATTACAATAGTGGACACGGGATATTACCAAACAGAACAATATGTTGAACACAAAATTTTGGTAATCACAAATGTAGGTGATTATCAATAATCCAATTTGCTACAAATCAAGGTGTTGGCTAAACAGTAAACATGCTAATAACATTAGCACTATATTTAATTAACAATATTTTCAAAACTAGATAATCTCTAAAGGATATACAAACTGAGATACTGTTTGGTTGTGGGTCTGTAGAGAGACACAATTGACATACCAGCAGTGTAGGCAGTAAATGATCTTTAAATATTATTTTAAGCAGACAATTAGGTAAAAGTATATTTTATTATGGCTAGGTAACTTTCATATTGCCATGACAACGGTGCGCACGCTAGCAGTTAGTTTGCTCATCTGTTATCTCAGCTACATTTAAGTAGCAAACTCACCCTAGCTGAAACCGTGTAAAGAACACGTCGACCAAATTTTATTTCTGACCGTCAGAAATGGCAGTGATGGGTCTAGGATGTGACACGTGACAGAGCTTACACACGAAGGTGTAAAGTATGTTTGCGTAATTTGTCAAAATATTGAACTGAGAACAAGGCGTGGGAATTCGCAAGTGCCCGGCTAACGATTTACAACCGACGGAGGCGCTTGCGTCGGTGTCTTCAGGCGAGTTCGATTGTTCAACATCCCGGAAACAAGCCGGAGGATCACAGCAACATGCCGACTCAAAATGTCTGGGAAGCCGGTAGACAAATGACTGCGGAAAAACAGTAGAGCTCTGATGCACTAGGCTGTCCGTTTTTATTTTCTAGCGTTTACTGGGAATGTTCGAGACGTTCATCGCGCAGTGGACGCTGGAGCGGTGGGGCGCGTGTGCATGTGCTTGTTACGTACTTTCACGCGAAATCAGACACGCATTTTGTTATCGTAGGAACCGGATGCGCTTGACAAGAGTGGTTTGACTGCTTTACACAAGGCCGCTATGAACGGCCACATTCAATGCATGGAAGCTCTGGTAGAGCGAGGCTGGGATGTGAACAAGGCGGACTCAAGTGGCTGCACTGCATTGCATATTGCGGCTAAGAGCGGCCAAATGGACGCCGTCAAGTGGCTCGTTGACCAAGGAGTCGACATCCGCGTCAAATCGAAGAAAGGGAACACGGCGAGACGAATGGCGAGTAACTCAGGGAATATGGATATTCATACCTACCTCAATGATTTAGGTATATCCTACTGAATGTGTGCATTTTTTACAGTATCTAGGAAGCGTGTAGTGGGCAGGTATTGTAGATTGTAGTTGGAAAGTATTGGTGTAAATGTCTGATAAACAGCTATGCATGGTAGACATTAGATTCAGGTTTTGCGTAACAGGGATTCTGCATCTGGAATATTGGGGATTTAACAGAACAACTAAAACAACTTACTCTGTTCTGTTCTGTTTTGTTTGACTAGTGGGTGTGCAGGATATATGCCGTTATTAATAGAATGTTGAATAGGAAAGGTGTAGGTAATGTACAATTTGCAGCTCTTTGTCTTCAATAGGCACACCTGTGGTGACTTTTGACTTACTCTATCACCACCAGAATCACTGAGTGTGACCTCCTGGTGGTAGACTTTCAAGGCTGGACTATTTGTTTTGATGTAAATACTCTTAAGTGGACAAACTTGTTGGCAGACTGGACATTAGGCTGATGCCTGACGTGTCCAATTGCTATAATTTCCCCTGTTAAATGCCATAAAACCAGAAATTCCTGCGAATCATGCAACTAAACATGACACAACTTGTTTTCGTACATGCAGTGCATAGACATAGATATTTCAGTTGTCCTGGTATCCTACAGATTAAAGCCACATAGCGTTTTTAAACTGTCATTTGGGGCAAATTTGCACAATATTAAGTCGCACGAATTTCTGGTTGTATGGTATGGTCTTTGTGTGGGCAATTAATATTAGTCTTGGTAAGCCATGTTTGCCTTTGTACATAGGATAGCTTAGTTACCGGCACGTGGCTCCTACCCAATGAGAACTCTTGTAGACGGTGCAATAATATCTGTATTTGGCCAAATGCACACATACTGTAGTTATTGCACACATACCGTAGTTATTACCCGCTCTCACAATTGTATAATTATAGCATGCTTGCCATGGGACTGTCACTGATACTGAAACCTTAGACTAAACCTTACTGCCGCCAAACCAGGAACGCTAAGTATATGGTCAGCTACTCGAACGCTCATTGGGTAGGGCCATGTGCCAGTAACTAAGTCGGTTATCACCCTTGTTCCAGAGCAATATCATATTTATTGCCCAAGCACAGTTTATTGCACGTGCAATAAACGGTGCTCGGACAATAAATATGATATTGCTCTGGAACACGGGCGATAACCTATACTTACTAGTAGGCGTGCAGAGTAGGGTCTATTCTTTCTTGTGAAGATCTTAATGTCAGAGCCCGTGGAGCACTGTAGATGTTGGGTGGGTCAGGTGTTACATGGCCAAGTCCCGCCCCACAGTGAAAAAAAATTTGCTAATTTATTTAATAACTTGAACCAATATGTCTGAAGTTTTCACCGGAAGCCTGTTGGCGGAAGTCCCATATTCAAAAGATGGATATGCCATGGCCTAACTGGCCGACTCTGCTCCGCCGGCACTGAACTTGGATCTTATAACTTATCTATTTCCATAACTGCAGTAGAATTACTGCATCTGTTGATGGAAATCTTGTAGCTAAATGCGATGTTTTCTAGAGTTGACAAAATTTGGTTCTGTCATCTAAAGTACTACCAACGTTGCCAGAAATGAAGAGTTCGTCGTTTGACTTCACAATTTGTTTGTGACTGAAGAATGGATTTGTTGTAGGTTATCATATTTGTGAGTATTCCTTTGATATGTTGTGTGTGTATATTAGGATTGTTTAGATGCCTGGTAGATGTCTGTTGCAAATGTATGTTACAGAAACAGATAACAAATGTTAGTTGGCAAGCAAGCTATCCATTGCTACCTTGAAACATGTTTTTTGTTTATTGTCTGCGTGTCTCTCTGACAACTTGGTATCTTGGCATTGTATTTCTGTTGAGTCAGGGTCGTAGCAAGCAGTCCGGCAGGTGCGGTATTTGGTGGACAATTTTTCAAAAGTTGGCTTTTACCAGTTGATGATTAGAGTAAACTTCCGGACTAGGGTATAGCAGATTAAATATATTAGATATTTTATATCTTCTGACTCATGCCTTTGATGTTCCCAGATTCTCTTGTTTTAGAGACAAGAGAAGCCTGGAACGTCAGTACAGCAACGAAACTGGCACTTGCTCTACAACATTCGGGGCGTCGTTCAGCACGTATCTGGGATTGCTAAGCCTATGGTAGTCACCACATCTAATTATGACCATTATCAAGACGTTCTGAACCAACCACACCAGTCTCTAAATATTAATTTTCCAAAGAGGTTATTTGGAAACAGAAGACGTCTCGTACTTTACGGATGTCTTGGTTTCATGAGTGGCCATTTCTTCATTATGATGAAGCTAGGAATGTTGTTTTGTCACACTTTTATTTGTAGAAAGCGGCTTGCTCTTAATTAAACGAGTGAAGTCTAAGCCTGAGAGTAATCCAATGACTAGATATTTATTTTCCATACGTTAATTAATTAATTTGTATTAAGTAAAATATTAATCAATTTGTTTTTTATGCTTGCTACGGCTGTGTGAATTCTTGTTGTAATGCATACTTGTTGTGTAGTTCTTTCTTTCGCGTGTCGCTGGCAGTCTACCTTTGGACTTCACACTGAGCATTCATTGTGCTATATCTGTTCATAGTCTCATCTGTCTGTCTGTCTGTCAGTTAAATACAGATGTTTTCCAACATCATACCATGAGTACAAAATCGTAAAATTTGTAAATCCACAGCTGTACACTAAGGCCGGACCAATTAAATTTCTTGATGTTTGGATTCGCTGGTCCAGTTTCGAGCTTGACTAAAATAAAAAGGTCAATGTGCGCATGTGCAATGATATATTATGCTTGCTGTAAAATGATTTGGTAGTACACAAAGTAGCGTACGTCCTATGACTATGACTATCGATCACTCTGCAAGTGTTGGCAGTGCATGTGGTGTAGCAACTGTATCTGCATTTGGCTTGGTATCATCGTCTTTTGTTTTAATGTCAATTTTGTTACCTCACATTTGTATGTACGCAGTGCAATGAAAACTGTGCATACTGAAAATGTCCCATGATCATTACTGTCTTAGTTTTATGCGATCGGTCAGTCCAGGTTGCATGTTCAAGTATCTGAACATAAAAAGCAATAGTACGTACTAAGACTTAAGTGAAATGCAACTATTACAATGTAACTTTATCAGAAACTAGAGTCCTCAATCAGTGGCTCTCTGTCTGTCTCTGTCAAATTGATTTGTCAGAACACAATTCTAGCAAATGACAATATCGACATGTACGAGTCCACCCAAATCTCGTGCAATAGACTTGGTATCTAGTAACAGTTGCAACTGTTCAATGTAGTCTGATCCTCAAAGTCCTTCCTCTTCTTCTATCTTCAATTTTGTAGCATTAGAGGGTCGCAAGCACACATTGATTTACACTTGGTCTTGAAGTCTTTCCTGCAATTGTGACAGCTTTTGTATATATAGTCTTCAGCTTCTGTACTCCAGTAACTATATTGTTTGTACATTATTGGAATAGACTTTGACTTGAAGCCCCCTGGCCATGAACACTCTTTCCAATATGTTTTTAAGTCTTGTCTGTCTTCTTGTTGCAGTCGCTTTGTGGTTCAAGGCTAGAATGTTTTGACACCAAGGATGCACTAGAGCAACATCGAGAGAGCAGCAACCATGTTGTTGTGGCTAGTAACAAGTTCCTTTCACTGTTTTGCAAGTTAGCATATGATGTCCATGTAGATAGCTATGTAGATCCAATTCTGATATCCATGATCCAATTCTCTGCCACCATCAAACACTCCCCAGAATTTTTTGGCTTATTGCACAGCCTAATCTGTTCGCCTGTTTGTCTCTCTGTCTCTGTCTGTCTGTCTGTCTGTCTGTCTGTCTGTCTGTCTGTCTGTCTGTCTGTCTGGTTGTCTGTCATATAGTTCCATTACAATGAAATTTCCATCAAACTCTAAAAGCAAACCTAAAGTCCACTACATACTGCATAATACATTAGCCCCATATGGAGGATAAAACTTAAAAGAAGCTACTTAACTACAAGTTGTTCAAAGTCAGTGTTTTTACTAAGGGTCTTAGGTCCAGAACCGATCATCATGAGTTTTCTTGTCAGCACACTTGCATTGCTACGTTGTAGTTGAACTGAAAACCTGTCTGGCTGGCTGGCTGGCTGGCTGTTTGTGTCTGTCTATCTGTCTGTCTTTCTGTCTGTCAACATATATATTTCTTATACAAGACATTACTACAGTCTACAGTACGCTAAAAATTAAGACTGTCTATCTGTCTGTCAGTCAGTCTGTCTGCCCATTGACTTTGTTGTTTGCAAGGACTGCCTTGCTTTTACAAATTTTTAGCATATGTACAGGAGAATCTATGAGAATAAGTATCTGTCTGTATATTTGTGTGTGTGTGTGTGTGTGTGTGTGTGTGTGTGTGTGTGTGTGTGTGTGTGTGTCTGTGTCTGTGTCTGTGTCTGTGTCTGTGTCTGTGTCTGTATGTATGTATGTACGTATGTATGTATGTAGTTCCCTTGGGCAAGGAACTAACATACAATTGCCTCTCTCTCAGGAGTGTTAGTTTCTGTCTACAGCAAGTATACAGCAAGTGTGAAGTACATAGTGACTTCTGATAGTGACTTCTGATATAGTGTTAGATTGCGGTGTTAGATTGCAGAATAGTGATTGCAGTATCTAACCTGGGCCTTAGGGGCCCTTGTAAGAAAAATGTATGCATGTAGGTATGTATGTATGTATGTATGTATGTATGTCTATCTGTCCGTTTGTCTCAATACATATTTTCCATTTAAATCAAACGTTTACATCATTAGCAACCTAACAATCAACAAAACCAAGCATTATACTGCACAAACTAGATTTCGATGTTCTTATCTTGCTATGCTAATGAGTTTGTCTGAGACGATTTGTCTGTCTGTCTGTCAAAGAACATTTATTGAAAACATAAAGGGTAATACAGAAAAGGCTACATATAACACTAAGAGTTTAAGATAAACGACCATAGTGGTCGTAGAAGAAAAACTCTGTCTGGCTGTCTGTCTCTGTCTGTCTGTTTGTATGTCTGTCTGTCCTAGCATATGTACAAGTAGAATCTGTATGAGAATATATTTTCTGTCTATCTGTCTGTCTCTCTGTCTGGTTGTCTGTCTGTTTGTCTGTCTGTCTGTATGTATGTATATATGTATGTATGTCTGTCAGTCTTCCTGCTTTCTGTCTGCCTTTATTTCATTTTACTTTATATTGAACACATTGAACAAACACAAAAGTTAATTAGTTTAGCAGGTTACTACTACATTAATTCTAATGAAGAGAGTTTAATTTGTATTAATCTGCATGCCATAATTTGTAAAAGACTCTAGAGGCAACAGTCATGACATATTCCACGTGTGAGTAATGAGACTGAAGTGCTTCTACAATGTTACTTGAATTTAACTGGGTTAGGAATTCATTAATGTCAATACTCATTGTAAGATCTTGTGCCAGAATTAATGTCTCATATGTAGAATTCTCTGACTGTGTCACGTAATGTGTTCATACACAAGTGGGAATATATATTCTGGTATTATTCTTGTCTCAATGTGTGTATCCATCTGTCTTCCCAACTGATTGGCTGCATGTCTGCGTGTTTGTATGCCTGTCTGCAGGCTATCTGTCAATAGGTACTTGTACTACATTTTCACGCACAATGGTCACGTGGTACAACAGGTATCCAAAGGGGTGGGGCTGGCTCCGCGACGTACAGTGTATACGTACGGATTCAGGGTCAGTCGACTCTAGTGATGTCTTCAGCTGATCGTCCTTTGCGAGACCTTCTTAAGCTGCATTACGAGTTTCTAACTAAAGAACTTGACGTCCGGTGTCACATCGCTGCTCTCTTCCAAAGAAACGTCATTAGTAGAAATGAAAAGGAGACCTTGACAAGCAAACAAGTCATACATGAACA
The DNA here is from genome assembly GCF_963422355.1 of Corticium candelabrum. Taxonomy (NCBI): domain Eukaryota; kingdom Metazoa; phylum Porifera; class Homoscleromorpha; order Homosclerophorida; family Plakinidae; genus Corticium; species Corticium candelabrum. Next base: position 5,191,489 of record NC_085093.1, on the reverse strand, counting down.
GGCAACGTATCTCATAGACGCACTGCTACGTCGAGATGAGGAAAAAATTGCAACATTTCTAGAAATCATGAAAACAAATGAAGAGCAACCACACATCTACAAGAAACTGTTTCCTAGACACGAATCTACAGAAGAGGAGACACAGGGTCAAGATCAGGTCCGACATCAGAATGTGGAAGCACTCACTAGCTCACTGGCAGAGAAGGAATCCCAATGGGAAAAACTGACGCGTAGTCATCCAGACGTCCTCTCTGCACTGCGACCTAGCCTGTTCTTGGATCGTATTCGGGCAGCTGGTATACTTAACCAACAAGAACATCAAGAACTGCAGAATAAGTCATTGACTGAAAGAGATCGGTCCCACAGGCTTGTTAATATTCTTCATGAAAAGGGAAGCAAATCATTTGAGACGTTTTGTGACGTTGTGTCTTTTGTGGAAGGTCAGAGCCTTATTATTAGTGAAATGAAGCTGCAAATTGTGCCCTTGTCTTCTGGTCATGCCAGTGAGGTTACAAGTTGTGATGAACAGACTGATCAAAGTTGTGAATCACCCAAAAACAAGAAATTCATTGAACACTCGAGTATGCCTGGAGACCTGTACAACAAGAAGACAATTCCGACTGCAACGTTTATCTTTAGAGAAACAGATCAAAATATTGTCAAGCTTTGGGAGAAGACAATAAGGAAACTGTGTCAAGAATGCTTTGAAATAGAGGATGATGATGTTGTGTTCTTGAACTCCTTACCACCTGATGGTCAATCATTTCCAAAAACCGCTACTTTTATGGGTGACTCAGACTACAAGGTCGCTGTACTTCAACTTAATGGTGTGTCACCACATTTAGTTCAGAAGCACAGGGATCGGTTAGTTTCACTCATTGCAGGTTTCTTGAAAGTGAAAAAAGATCTCATTCATTTCTTGGAAGTGATTGAGGGATCATCTCTTGTGCTGCTGCAAATTCGACTGGATGCATATCTCAGCCTTTTTGCTGCACTTGGAATGAAGACACAGTGTAGAGCTCTGTTCAGCAAATTGAAAGAAGCATTTCCAGGACTATTAATGGCCAAGTTCAGACTAGGTGGTTTGCCATCAATACAGTTGATTAATACGGGACGGTCCAGTATTCAAATCGTGTCAAACAAAGGTAAACATTTTTTTGTTTTTAAAAGCTACAGTTTGTACATTAAAGTTTTAAACTCTCCATTTTTACTATATACAATCATATGTTTGTGTTGATGTTTGCAGCTCTGTATATAACCAGTTTGACTCCACATAGATGTGCGATTTGCTACTAGCATAATAATTTACAAGTGTGCGCACGCACCACGTGCACACACACACACACACACGCACTCATACACTCTCTCTCTCTCTCTCTCTCTCACACACACACACACACACACACACACACACACACAAACATTCACACACTCACACAAATTCAACACAACACAATACACATTCAATGTCAACAAAAGCACAATTAATTATTAGTAGATTGCAAGGGTGCAGTTAACATACATTTAGTTTTTAATTAAGCGTCAAAGGTTTCTGGTCAGAAGAGTTTGAGTGCAGTTTAAGCATCATTAGCTATGTGCATGGTTTGTTTTTTGCATGAAGAACACTTCTACATCGTTCAAAAGTGGTTGCATGGCTTCCACACATACAATTAATCATATAAATCTTGATTAATAGGTGGGTGGTTTGGACAAGAGATTGAGCTATTAAACTTTTATTTTATTGCACTTCAGAATAGTTGTTCAGCTTACACTCTGTCACTTACTGCATGAAATTCCTGGATGAAAAGCCAACAGTTACATGTGTACAGTCACAATTGGTGTTGGTTGGTAGAGAAGTAGCTAGATATGTTGTCAGCTTCAGACTTAGGTTAGTAAGTCCAAGTGACCTGTTGCTGTGAGACAAACATTATGCTATAGAGGCAATATATTGCTCTAAGAGAAGACAAGTTAACATGTGCTTGTCTAGGATTGATATGACTAGCTAACCCAGATAAGTACAAATAACCCAGCTGCACAAATGATCATGAAGCAGACATGCCACCTTACAAATCTCATGGAAGTCTGCAGTTTTTGTAAGCATGGTTTACTAGGTGTAATTGTAGATGTGTGGGTTATATACACTATCAAGTTTGTACAACGGTGGAAAATATAATTATGAATTACTGTCAACCTAAGCTCATTGATACCATTGAATAGTATGTCTATTGTAAATATTTTTATTAAATTAATGTTGATAATAAAGTGTTTGCATGTGTTCATGAAAGTGTGTGTGTGTGTGTGTGTGTGTGTGTGTGTGTGTGTGTGTGTGTGTGCATGTGTGCAAGTGTGGTAGACTCTTTGTAATTGCAGATTTTACTGGAAGGTGTGATGTTGACATTAGAATATTTGTAACACATCAGATGACATTCTGTTTGGATCACCTCAGTCATGTATGCTATTAGCACTGTTCTATTTTAGTATTCAATTATTGAGTATGTTCTATTACAGAGTGCAGAAGAAATTCACAAGAAACTGGAAGTGGGTTGTTTTCTTGACGTGGATGATATAGATTACAGCCTAGAAGCGATCAAAGAACAAGTGAGGTATTACATTTTTATGTTTCCTACTGTATTGATTGTATGACTTAGGTATCTCAGTTGACAGCAGAGTTCAGTTCTCAAAGTCCAAGCAAGGCAAAGTCCAGTGAAAAAATAGGTGAAGGTTTAGTTGTTACAGCTAACTGTAATGCCACTATTGCAGTGTTGCTGCATTACTAGATTTTGACATTCTTGAGCAAAATGTTGATTTGAGGCATAGGCAACTTGGAGATGACATAAATGTAAGCGTTGTACTAGTGATATCTAATGTAAAGACTACGTTTTTCTTTTTTTGGATAAGATTAGCTTTGCTTAACATATTTTACCTTTTCGAATAGTGGTAGCATACTTGTCTTCACTTGTGGTTGTCTTAATGAGAAGTTGCACAGAGTGCTGTGGCTTGAATACAGAACTAGACTGAAAGTCTTGTTAATGTACGTGTAGGTTGTAAATGAAAACATTGGGACACACATATTCTGTTTCAGAGAATGATGAGTGTTTTATTTAAGTTCAGTAACATACTTGTGGCGCATTTTGTTGTAATGCATTGATCAGCTTGTCTAACCAAATCTCAGATGAACGCTACTTGTACTTTACAAGTTGCAAAATATTTTAGGCATCATAGTTGCAACTTCTTGTGTTGATCAGTAAGAGATAAGACTTTCGTGAAGTTGTCTTGTTATGAAATTAATGGCTTTGTACTTAGTAATTAGCTTGCAACAACTTTTCTTTTTTCAATCAAATTCTGGATCTACTATCGAATGCAGTTAAAGTATGTCATAATTGTTGAGCACTTCAGCAGTGGTTCAAAGGAACGGTTTGCTTAATAAACTGTGTTTTATGTTGAGCGAAATAGTAGCATATCTTGGATCAGACCATGTAATTGCTACATTGAAAGCACTTTGTGCAGCTCAGTTTGTAGCAGAAGTGATGCATTGGATTTCAAGCTGACTGGAAATTGCTCTAATGAAGCTGCAGCATTATGCGTATGTAGTGTAGAAAATTTATTTATGATTTTTGCTTTTTAATTAAGCAACCAGTTATAATTATATAGGGTTGTGGCATAAGATAAGGTGATGAATTCTGATGATGAAATCGATTATTGATGCTTCTATTTTAGAAAATGGGTTTATTGTCACAGCATGTTGAGAGGACGTTAAGTATGATGAGGGAGCGTACACTGAAGAAAGAAAATGTAACTGTTGTATTTTTCATTCTGCATTCTAATTTGTGCATTCTGATAGTTGATTTCCAGTTGGGGAAACTTTGAAGATCTACAGCACAGACTGAAAAGGGTGTCTGATTTGTTTACAGGTTAGTTATGTGGATTGGCTTTGCATGAGCAAAGTAATTGGTTTTTCATTATATGTGATATTGGTTATTGAAATTAAGGTAACAGGTGTAGGAAGCATAGGGGCATAGGTCTTGCCCGTGGGTGCAAAATCAGAAACGGCTACTATAGGCCTCGATTCCGATATCACTGTGCTCCCATAGTCTGCTCACCCTTCCTACGCCTTTGGGTAATGTCTATATTTAGTCTGTATGTTTTGGATCTGTGCAGTTGATCAACATTGTTAAAGATACCGTATATAATTCGGTATTAATTTGTACTTATCAAAGATTTAGAAAACATGAAGAGTAAATGTTGAAATTAAGCAATTATGGTGGAAGTGCATAGTCCCTTGATACAAATAAACGTCATTACTGTTAGCTAGTCAGTGTATGTAAACTGATACCGTAGTAGCAGTTCTAATTACTGTAGCTGTGCTTTATTTTCTATTACTTAAGAGGGTTTGTAGCAGTCTTTTAAATTTTGCTGATGTGATCGATTGTGATTGTCATGCAGTATGATATGTACACGTTTGAAGTTAACACGTGAGGAAAAGATTTAGTTAGATTTGGATTCATTGATTGACAATAGTGGCAGCCCTATGATTGTTCCAAGATAGCGGCACTGTACACTCCGGATCCATCGTTCAGCGCTACGCCCCCGCAAACTTAGCTACACAATCCAGAGCTGGATATCAGAGCGTAGTCACCATTACAAATAAGGAAAACGTTCAGGAGCGATTTGCAATCTCGTTGTTGAAGCAGAGTTCATGTCGCGCGCAAACCAACTCGTCGCCTTTTCTCAAGTCGAAGGCACCAAAAAGGTTACATTTTACACAAAACCAGGTTTGAACATGCGAGCGCTAGATTTCAGCGTGAAAACAGAACACATACGGTGATCACGCGGTAAGGTCAAGTGCTATGTGCAACGCACAGATGCAGTGCAGATGGTCCCTTCAGTCTTGCATGCGCATTTTCTCAACATCTCGCGATTGTCTTACAGCATTTTGATGGTACAGTACACGTAGTGAGGTTCCTAGCGTTAGCGCGCGTTGACGAAACGTTCTCACGTGACCATTGTATGCGCTGTTTTCACGCTATTTACTGCTAATATCTAGCACTCTCATGTCGAGCTTCGCCTGTAGTTCAGACCAACCTTCTATCTTGATTGCGTAGCTATGCAATCAAATTTGCGTGGGCGTAGCCCTCAACGACGGAGTGCCTGCATTTGATAACCTACTGTAGTAATTATGGCATAGGTATATCCCTCATTCTAGTAAGCAAACTGACCTACGCGGTTTAATTAATGACATTGAAAGTGAACCTTAGTATCTGATGTTGCAAAATGCATGATTTTGGTCAAGTTCTCTAGTTCTAGTATGAATTATTGGGCAAACTCTACAATTGAGTTAATAGCACTGATCAATTTACTTTATATCAGATAGATGAGGACAGTATGAACGAACTTTAGACTACTACATTTTACAAGAATTCATATTGAAAGTTCTCTTTTGCCATATAATGCCACTGCTGTGTGAATAGATATGAAAGCGTTGCAGAGAATATCATTGTATCACTTAGCACTGTAATCAATGTAATGAATAATGTCAGGCACAGATTCAGAGATGATGCACCATGTGCACGTGCACCCCTACATTGTAGGCGTGTCACCTCCTTTTTTGGATACACAGCAAAGGGCCAGTTTGGGTTTAAGCCTCCGCCCCTGGATCACCAAATCTATCTTAAGAATCTGAAGTGAAGCAATTTGCCAGCTTCTACATATAGATGCTTATTCAAGAACAGTTGGTGAGGAACTTGTGTGCTGGGATACCGAGCAGGAGTCTGTTGCTATTGAAATGTTACCAGCATCTCCACAAGACACTCTGTTAGCTGTGGACAAATGCACAACTTTCTAATGTGGTTAATTTAAAAAATTAAACTCAGGAGAATGACAAATGAAACATCAGTGCTATAGGTAGACTCAAAACATACAGTTGCTCTAAAGATAGTCAGCAGAGATTAAATAGCCTCACTTTGTTGCATATTTATTATAATATGGCCATACACCATGACAAAATTATTAATTAACTTTTGCATGCAAAACATCTCAATGTATATATATATATATATACATACATATATATATATATATATATATATATATATATATATATATATATATGTATATATATAATTCTCATGTTTGTGCACTCCCCTACGATGGGCTCTCGATCAATGCCTGATGTTGTGGTATACAGTAGCAAGAACACAGTAAAACCTATTCTATTAAAAATTTGCACTAGAATATCTATACGTACAGTATATCGAATACAGATTATTTAGAGACTCGACTGTACTAGAACCATTTCTAACTGGTTTGCTATATGATGTCATGCAGTCAAAGTAAGACGATATGGAACTGAGGAGAAACAACGATTTATACAGGAAATTGTATAAAAAAATTACTCAAGCTCATGGCTAAGATTACATTAGATTACTCTAGTTGTGTCAAGAGACAATCTCGTTGCCAAACTGTTGCTCATTAATTGGTGGTTGAGTTGAAAGTTGACCAAAAATTTAGTCGCAGTCACATGTAAGAAGTCACGCCCATAACGTTTTGTGGCCGGAGAGTCAGTGCACTTTGCGGCCATTCAATTTTTTAATTTTAGTTTGGATGAGTTTAGTTTAGATGTTTAGATAAATAAAATAGATATAACTAATTCTGTATTTGTACAGTCTCGACTGATCATGAGGAAATAGTCTCCAGGCAGAGTGACATTGCAAGCTCCAAGAAAGCGGGAAGAAACACACGGAGATTTAAAAAGGTCAAGCGCAAATTTGTAATAGACTCAACACCGTTTGGAAACAGTGCAGTCGTGATTCTAACTGCTCAAACACCCGTGGAGGTTCATAGTGGGAACGAATGCTCATATTTCTATAGGATTACTGGATTACTGACGCAGTCGGTGTGTGTCAAAAATGCTATTATCGCTAAATAGGTTAAAAACTTTTTTCTTAATTTTCTAGCGGCGTGCGCCTTCTCTGCATCTATCTCATACATTGAAAGCTGCAAGTGAGGTCTTGACTAAAATACGACGTGAAGCCGATGAGACAAGCACACAGTGTGTACAGATGGACATCTGGGTACATGTCGGCCGGCAACTGATTACCAATGTGCATAAAAGTAAGGTCTCATTCGTCTTTGATATTTCTAGAAGGGTCCCGCTGTAGTCTATACGTCAGTGACGCTGCATGTCTTCAGGCAAATAATTGCATTACATTACGCATATTATCGTTAAAAATTGCTATTTTTGTTGCTTGCTTTTTATCTTGATGTTGCTTCTGTCGTTACGTACACCTAATGTACCAGTACAGTGTATGAGACACATAGCCAAAGTATACGCGTAGACACGCGCTAGCAATATACCATTTTAGAACGTAAAGCGTGCTTACTAAGATTGCCTGAAGTAATATATAACTTTTAAAATATGGTTTACTGCATCTGCATAAAGGCAGTGAATGTGAACGACGTGTTAGGCTGCGTTCCTGCGTGGTTTCAGCTGCATGCCGTTGAGAAGCACAGGGCTGAGGCACAGAGAGGCAAGCATGCCACAGTTGAGGTACTTGCCTCTCAATGCGTGTCTCAAATAGAAGACTCAAAATTTGGAAACTAGCTATGAGTTTGACCAAGAACTAACAGTAATCGATCTTGGCAGTTTCTGTAACCGTATAGGACAAAATACCGTTTATCAAGAAAGGTGATGACACAATTAGGCGTGCAAGAATAGTAAATTTATGCTTTCTTGTTGTTGATGCTAACGGTACGCTCCCATTGAGGTTGCTAGTACGACATGTAAGTTTGTCGTTTATGTACAGGTGAAGCACTTCGCAGTTATAATATTGGGCAAGTGATATGGAAGATGAAACACAGTGAACATGGAACCAATTGGACAAGCGTTTTCGAATCGGGATTTCAAGAACAGGATTGGTTTCCTTTTTGCCGTTTTCTTGAGGAGAATGCTGCGTTGATACACTCGACTACTCGCCATGACATGAAGTTTACAACTCCATCACATCGAGTGCGTCGTTTCAAGGTCTGGATACCCGAATACCAGACAGGTGGCACCGACGACGTCGATCCTTCGCAGCAAGAATATCTTGAAGGGGGAAGGAAAGTGGGTTGTGGTGTTCTTCTTTTTCCAGACACTAAGAGGCTGATAGCAGAAGTCTCCATGCCATATTATCCGCTTGACTGTCGTTTACTAATCCAAACAGGTTGATAAAGAATCGTGTATCTGATAAACCTGCATATTTTATCTGGCAATTGCTTATAGGGATAATTGACGTTACCGATCAAACGGAAGAAGAAAAGAAAGAAGACGCCATTTTGAGTCAATATTACCTCGATAAATTTCGCGTCGACGGCAAAAGCCTACAGGTGCCATCTAGGTGGCTTCTACCTCCTAAATATCGACTAATTTACCACAGAAGGTGTGAGCGAGATTATTACCGGTATCAAGGTTTTGAGTTGACCGTTTCAAGGGAGAAGAAAATGCACCCGGAGTCGCCGGAAAACGTAAATATTGCAGTATGTTTTTGGCTTGTATAGCTACGTGTTTGACTGCTGATGTGTTAGATTGATGTTCACATTCGCAGCAGTAAATGTGAGGACCTACGACGACAGAATAGAGGACTGGACTGGAAACCGGGAGAAATTGTTAGCTCTATTCCAGAGATGCTGGAATGTGCAAAGAGCATCCTTTCGAAAGGAGGATTAATGACTGTCTAACAGTATCGTTTATACTATAGCCTAGCGTTACTTACGAAGTGCCAATTTGTGTGTACAAGAACAAACATTTCGACAACGGCAAATGTTATTTGACGTGCTGAAGTTTTCTAGAACTGGAATCTTCGTACCCGCTATTGGGAATGACTTTTTTCAGAACAATTGCAGCAGCATGCAGTGGCGTCGTTGCATGGGCCTAAAAAACTTGGGATACCAGCTGCGGGGTTGCTTGATTAAGTGATCTTGTTTATTTTGTTGTCTGAAATGCCACACCTCTAAATATAGTAGTGGACAGAAGTATGCCGGGCAAGAAATTTCAAGAGTTTTTCAGGATATTTGTGTCTAACCTAGGTGCGTTGGTCAGTAGTGACCTTACGAATAATTAGTATCAACATCTGAGAATAGAATGATATGAAATACTTCAAAATATTCCTCTGCCGGTGATGGGACTCAGTACAGTTTTTCGAAACCGGTTCAGAGAATTCCATTTATGATTACTATGGACATTTTGTTCCACAATAGTGCTAATTGGTACAGAATTGAGTCTAAATCAGTTGGTTGTTGCAATTTAATTAATAAGGGGCCTGATTTCCTACTGACAAAATAAAATCATTGTAATTCATGACATAACTGTTACATATAAACTATCAGCTAGTTAACGATTGCTTGTTTGTCCTATATTATTACCAATGGAATAGTATAGCGACTGGGCTTGAAGCTTGGTTAATATGATATTGATAAGAACTTATGGGGTGTATATGTGCTTTGGGCAATGTGTTGATATATGATATCAGAAGTGGTCAGGAGACTGGCAGTGCAAAGCTCAATTGCAGGCAAAGAAATACTGTGGCAGTGTCATTATAAATAATGTGCTCTGCGTTGTCAGAGTCAGAGGATGGGCCTGCCAGTACATTACCTCTGAAGAAGCATGACTATCTCTGACCTCTATTTGCTTACTTTGCCTGAGACATCGTTGTATGGTTGTTCTTGCACTGTGGCATCGAGGAAGCTCGTGGTCGGTTGTAGTATAACAACGCCTCAAGATAATGCTGCGATAGAAAATAGTGTGTGGTGTCTACACAGGTTGACTGGATTTGGAGGCAGTTGCCATCAATGAATGATCGTTGTTGTCTGCACGGGATGTGTGCCTCTAGAGATGAAGTCATTCTGGCAGCTGGATCTAGCTGTACCGGTTTGACTCCATTTGCTGTAATCTGTATTTCTAGTGTTATAGCTGATGTCGTTTCTTTACAACAACAGTAAAATTATACTAAAATAGAGAACATTTCCTCCAAGTTTCAAAATGGTTGCCCCCATTATAATTATAATTATAGTAAGATCTTGCAAGGAATTTACAAAATCTTGCGAGAAATTGTCAAAAAATTGCAAATTTCTTGTTTTTGCGGGATCTTGGCCAAGAACTTTGACCTGGGGAGGGATGGGTCATATGACATGTTCTTGGATTTGGCGCATTAGGGATCATTGCAATAGTTTGTAAGCAATATACCTCTAATTACAGCTTTATAATTCTACGCATTTGTCAGCATATTGGTGAAGTGCTGCACACATGTTGAGCTAGAATGCCCTAACAGAAATGATATCAATTTTGTCGCTCTTTGGAGATTTAGGTGTGAAAGATTGAACGTTATTTTTACGTCTGTTGTGATGTTTATGATACTCCATGAGACTAAATAGCAGTTTAATGAGGAGGCACTTGATCAAGTACATGCTTGAGTTACTCGTTGGGTGCCCAGAACTCTGTACACAGACTCTATCACCGCTTTGTGTTTGGCCATAACCGTACACATAGTTATATGTAGCCAGACATCTCTCACTCTCACTGTTTGTCTGGACTAATGTGCCCATGGCTTTGTACTTACTGACACAGAGGCATAAAATTGCATGTTTTTACATTGAAATATATGAGACTCTAGAGCACTGCAGTAATACAGATGCAACATTACAATAGTGGACACGGGATATTGCCAAACAGAGCAATAAATATGTTGAACACTAAATTTTGGTAATCACAAATGTAGGTGATTATCAATAATCCAATTTGCTACAAATCAAAGTGTTGGCTAGACACTAAACATGCTAATAACAATAGCACTATATTTAATTAACAATATTTTCAAAAACTAGGAAATCTCTAAGACGATCTAGTGTTTGGTTGTGGGGCTGCATGTAGAGACAATTGACATACCAGCAGCGTTGGCAGTAAATGATCTCTAAATGTTATTTTAGCAGACAATTAGGTAAAAGTATATTTATAGTGGCTACAGGTAACTTTCGTATTGCCATGACAACGGTGCGCACGCTAGCAGTTAGTTTGTTCATCTGTTATCTCAGGTACATGTAGGAAACTGACCCTGAAACCGTGTAAAGAACACGTCGACCGAATTTTTATTTCTGACCGTCAGAAATGGCAGTGACGGGTCTAGGATGTGACACGTGACAGAGCTTACGTACGAAGGTGACAAGTATGTTTGCGTAATTTGTCAAAATATTGAACTGAGAACAAGGTGTGGGAATTCGCAAGTGCCCGGCTAACGATTTACAACCGACGGAGGCGCTTGCGTCAGTGTCTCCAGGCGAGTTCGATTGTTCAACATCCCGAAAACAAGCCGGAGGGTCACAGCAACATGCCGACTCAAAATGTCTGGAAAGCTGGTAGACAAATGACTGCGAAGAAACGGTAGCTACAGCTCTGATTAGGCTGTCCGTTTTTGTTTTCTAGCGTTTACTGGGAATGTTCGAGACGTTCATCGCGCAGTGGACGCTGGAGCGGTGGGGCGCGTGTGCATGTGCTTGTTACTTCCACGCAAAATCATACACGCAGTGGGAACCGGATGCGCTTGACAAGAGTGCTTTACACAAGGCCGCTATGAACGGCCACATTCAATGCATGGAAGCTCTGGTAGAGCGAGGCTGGGATGTGAACAAGGCAGACGCAAGTGGCTGCACTGCATTGCATATTGCGGCTAAGAGCGGCCAAATGGACGCCGTCAAGTGGCTCGTTGACCAAGGAGTCGACATCCGCGTCAAATCGAAGAAAGGAAACACGGCGAGACAAATGGCGAGTAACTCAGGGAATAGGGTAGCGGCACCTAATTCGGAACTTTTCCGGTCACGCCTGGAATTAGAGCCGGGTTTCTCATAAAGCAAAAGCGTATTTGCCAAACATTGTATATCATATTGTAGACCAATGCATGACCTTACTCGTAAGACTAGTGGGAGTAAACGCAGTCGCTGCAGCTCGTCGTGATCACGAGACGTTTGAAATATTGCGTGATAGTTGATATCACCATACGAGATCCTAATTCGAAACAGTCGTTTTCTTGCTAACCGCGTTTGCAAGAGTCTTGATTTGTGCGCTCCGAGTACCGAAGAGATAAAGCTACGTGCACGGCTACTGAGGATAGGACTTGTGCTTGTCAAGCAGGGTAGACCACGTTCCAATGTTGCATAGGTGTTGTTGCGTATTCTTGAAATCATGAAGATTTAGCTTCAATTCTTTGTTGTTTTTGTAGATGTTAAACTACATCATCGCCAAGGACGTAGTAACCATTGATCTTCAACCGATTGTTGTGAGGTTTCTGTGTCATTTACGACGTGAAAGACTGCTAACTATCATCAGAGACGAAAAGGAACTGTGGATATGCCTGAGAAACGTAATTTACACCATACTAAGTGTTCATCTTTTCATCAGATGGACTTGAGTCTAGAATCTTGCAACATTGTCATTATTTTATTGTTATTAATATCAACCATTTACAATGTGGAGCAAACGTTAATCCTACATAAAGAAATGGTTTCTACATAAAGGAAATTATTTCTACTGAGGTCAAGGAAGAATTTATGAAAGATGTATTTAAGAACATGCTGGGCAGAGCCACAACTCAGCCGTATCAGGCATGTCTGTAAACATGGCCCACCGGTAGTGGTACCACCTTCTGCAGCCTGCTTTATCGCAGCCTATCCAGCACTGCTGATCATCTGTGATATCGTTTTTATAGTCCTTACAACATCCCTGGCACAAATTTTCTTGACTACTACTAAGGGGCAAAGCTAAGTCAACTTCGGCATTCCAAGTTTCGTCTTTCTTTCTTTCTTTTGGCGTTCTCTTTCTCTGAGGCGTTGTACGGCTTCTTCGCTAGTCACTGATTCTCCGTAATAGTTGAGCTGAAGTCTTCCGCTCTTAGAGGCAGGCTTGGTTAGCTTGGCTTGAAAATGCTCTTTGAAGATGGATGTTATTTTTCTGTGATTGGTGTTGCTGTTGTCAGGTGATCATAGCTGCATTTCGTGTAAGGCATTGATCAATTAAGTGCACCATGTGCAATAACTTTCCCGTTTAGAGGATGAATACCTGTTGCTCGAAAGCCACTGACCAAATGCTCAGTGAAAACACTATTTTCCCATAATTTCTTTAGTAGAGAAGGAAAGGACTTTTCTGTGACTACTGCCTAACATGTTTCAGTTTTGTAGATTTTTAAGATTTGACTTCAGGCTCTCTTGACAGTTCGAAAGACACTCACATCTAAGGGCTGTAGAATGTGTGTTGTGTGTGGTGGTAAGCAAAATATAATTGTATTGTTTTCCCTGGCACATGTTACTACTTTCAGTGAGATGTGTGAGCCATGACCATCTAGAATAATTATAAGCATCACAGGCAGAGACTTTCGCACTGATTCTGTAGCTGGCAGAAAGACAGAGCAAAACCATTCTGTGAATTGTGCTTCTTCCATCCATGCAGAGTCACTGCTGGTATATCTTGTTCCAATGGGGCCATTTTCCATCCATGCTGGATCAGCTATTTTAGATTTATACACAACACGGGGAGAAAGCTTTTCGCCTACTGCTGATCCACAGGCTAGCACTGTAATATTCTCTCTGCCGGATCAACTGCCTACTTCAACAACGTGCTTGTCTCCGCTTCTGACAATGACTTTTGTGAAAGTTACAGAAGTGGAAAGACCTGTTTCATCACAGTTCCATAGGCGAGCTGCAAGGTCACTGTACTTTAGGTCTAGCAAACCTTCATCCCTCAGTACTTCCTCCAGTTTTGTGAAGAAACCATCGATAACTTCAGGTGTGCAACACTTGGCTCTTTGGATTGTTAGATGGTGGGGTTTTCTTTCAGTTAGTTCTGGCCAGCGTTTGACGAAAGCACTCCACCACTTCTTTGATGGCTCGCCTGATGGAAAAGAGCTCTGACAACCAACATCTACTAGATATTGCTTGAGCACACGCCCAACCAGGTCACGTGTAGCTGGGTAGCCAAATGTTCCTAGAGCTATGCATGCACGAACCCCTATCTTCTCTTCTAGCTCTGAAAGCGTGGTATAGGCCTGCCAGTTTGCTGGTGTTTAACAACACCACGGACGTGTAGAGAGTTGTTGTAGCACAGCCGTAGGTCTTTGCTGCTTGACGGACTGATAAACGCTTTGACCTAACAGCATCAACTGCTTCTTGGAAAGCAGCAGATTGACACGAAGCAAACGTTGACATGTATTCAGAAACACAGTTGGGGAAAAGTTCAAATCATTTAGATCAAAGGACTTCGTTCGCTCCACCCATGCACGTGCAGAATCAGACACAAGGGAACGTGTATACAACTCTGTTTCTCTACATGCATAGCAGTGTGCTTTTAAAGGTTCATCGCAATAAAATAAAAAGCTGTTTATGCCTGTATAGCTACATGTAATTGAGTTGGGGGTCGGTAGACTAGTACGCATTCGTTGAATGAGATGTCCACTTCAGGACGGAGATGACTGGTGCTAAGGAAGTCTGCGAGTGCATACCAATAAAATCCAGACAGAAAGAACTTTGAATGTGCCTCAAAACTACCGCGTAAGTGATTAATTTCAATTAGGCATTGAGAGAAATCACTCTCTGTACGCCATATTGCCATCCACACCAAATGAAACGTGCAAGCACCATGCTAGTAGATATATGTAACCGTCTGTTCCATGTCTTTGCACTAATAAACGATTACTAGAGAGAATCAGGCCGTTTTAGCATACCTTTGGCAAGATGAGGAGAAAATGGTAGCCAAAGCCTAAACATTCACCAAAATTATTGTACATCGTCAGTACAGACTAGATAAACACTTGAAAAAATCGCAACGCGGTGTGATAGTTTTATCTGGGAGAAAATAAATGTTCCGAATTAGAATCCCTGGGATTCTGCGCAGTCGCGGTGTTGAATGGTGGTCGACCGAAACGAGCGTCGCTCCATCGAAGTGTCAACAGTTACTCTACAAGATTATCTAGGGTACAAGCCAATCAAGCACTTCGGAAAAAAACACGATCGTGAAGTAAGGCGTGACCAAAACTGTTCCGAATTAGGTGCCGCTACCCTATGGATATTCATACCTATCTCAATGATCTAGGTATCCTACTGAATGTGTGCATTTTTTATAATATCTAGGAAGCGTGTAGTGGGCAGGTATTGTAGATTGTAGTTGGAAAGTATTGGTGTAAATGTCTGATAAACAGCATGGTAGACACTAAATTCAGGTTTTTGTGTGACAGGGATTCTGCATCTGGAATATTGGTGATTCAACAGAACAACTAAAACAACTTATTCTGTTCTGTTCTGTTTTGTTTGACTGACGGGTGCGCAGGATATATGCCATTACGAATAGAATGTTGAATAGGAAAGGTGTAGGTAATGTACAATTTGCAGCTCTTTGTCTTCAATAGGCACACCTGTGGTGACTTTTGACTTACTGAATCACCACCAGAATTACTGAGTGTGACCTCCTGGTGGTAGACTTTCATGGCTGGACCATTTGTTTTGATGTAAATACTCTTAGGTGGACAAACTTGTTGGCAGACTGGACATTAGTCTGATGTCGGACGTGTCCAATTGCTATAATTTCCCCTGTTAAATGCCATAAAACCAGAAATTTGTGCAAATCATGCAACCAAACTGTCATGACACAAATTGTTTTCGCACATGCAGTGCATAGACATAGATATTTCAGTTGTCCTGGTAGCCTATAGATTAAAGCCGCATAGCGTTTTTTAAACTGTCATTTGGGGCAAATTTGCACAATGTTAAGTCGCACGAATTTCTGGCTGTATGGTATGGTCTACCAACGTTGCCAGAAATGAAGAGTTCGTCGTTTGACTTCACAATTTGTGTGTGACTGAAGAATGGACATGTTGTAGGTTATCATCTTCGTGAGTTTTCCTTTGGTATGCTGTGTGTGTATAGTAGGATTGTTTAGATGCCTGGTAGATGTCTGTTGCAAATGTATGTTACAGAAACAGATCACAAATGTTAGTTGGCAAGCAAGCTATCCATTGCTACCTTGAAACATGGTTTTAGTCTATTGTCTGCGTGTCTCTCTGACAACTTGGTATCTTGACATTGTATTTCTGTTGAGTCAGGGTCGTAGCAAGCAGTGCAGCAAGTGCGGTATTTGGCGGACAATTTTTCAACAGTTGGCTTTTACCAGTTGATGATTAGAGTAAACTTCCGGACTAGGGTATAGCAGATTAAATATATTAGATATTTTATATCTTCAGACTCATGCCTTTGATGTTCCCAGATTCTCTTCTTTTAGAGACAAGAGAAGCCTGGAACGTCAGTATAGCAACGAAACTGGCACTTGCCCTCAACATTCGGGGCGTCGTCCAGCACATATCTGAAATTGCTAAGCCTATGGTAGTCACCACATCTAATTATGACCATTATCAAGACGTTCTGAACCAACCTCACCAGTCTCTAAATATTAATTTTCCAAAGAGGTTATTTGGAAAACAGAAGACGTCTTGTACTTTACAGTTGTCTTGGTTTCACGAGTGGCAATTTCTCCATTATGATGAAGATTGAAACGTTGTTTTGTCACACTTGTGTAGAAAGTGGCTTGCTCTTAATTAAACGAGTAAAGTCTAAGCCTGAGAGTAATCCAATGACTAGATATTTATTTTTCCATACGTTAATTAATTAATTAATTTGTATTAACTAAAATATCTAATCAATTTGTTTTTTATGCTTGCTACGGCTGTGTGAATTCTTGTTGTATTGCACACTTGTTGTGTAGTTCTTTCTTTCGCATGTAGCTGGCGGTCTACCTTTGGACTTCACACTGAGCATTCAGTGTGTCATAGCTAACAACTATGCTATATCGGTTCATAGTCTCATCTCAGGGGCGGCGGAGCGAGTTGAAAGTTGAGGGGGCTGAAAGGGTAAACATTACAGAAAGCAGAAATTCTACAGCATAAAGTTGATAAAGTTGGGAGGGCTCTAGCCCCCCCCAGCCCCCCGGCTCCGCCGCCCCTGCATCTGTCTGTCTGTCAGTTAAAGAACGAGTGTAAATCAATGTGTGCTTGCAACCATCTAATGCTACAAAATTGAAGGTAGAAGATGAGGAAAGACTTCGAGGATCAGACTACATTGAACATTCACAACTATTACTAAATACCAAGTCTATTGCACGAGATTTGGGTGGACTCGTACATATGTCGATATTGTCATTTGCTAGAATCGTGTTCCGACAAATCGATTTGACAGAGGCAGACAGAGAGCCACTAATTGAGGACTCTAGTTTCTGATAAAGTTAGATTGTAATAGTTGCAGTTCACCTAGGTATTAGTACGTACTATTGCTTTTTATGTTCAGATACTTGAACATGCAACCTGGAATGACCGATCGAAATAGAACAAAAGACAGTAATAATCATGGGACATTTTCAGTATGCACAGTTTTCATTGCACTGCGCATATACTCAAACGTGTGGTAACAAAATGGACGTTAAAACAAAGACGCTGATACTGATCCAAATGCAGATACAGTCACTGCACCACATGCACTGCCAACACTTGCAGAGTGATCAATAGTCGTAGTCATATAATGTACGCTACTTTATGTACTACCTATTCATTTTACAGCAAGCATCATATATCATTGCACATGCGCACATTGACCTTTCTATTTTAGTCAAGCTCGAAACTGGACCAGTGAATCCGAACATCAAGAAATTTAATTGGGCTGGCCTTACTTAGTATACACAGCTGTGGATTTACAAATTTTACGATCTAGTACTCATAGTATGATGTTGGAAAATATCTGCATTTAAGTCTTTCCTGCAATTGTGACAGCTTTTGTCTATATAGTCTTTATCTTCTGTACCCCAGTAACCATATTGTTTGTACATTATTGGAATAGACTTTGACTTGAAGCCCCCTGGCCATGAATACTCGTCCCACTATGTTTTTAAGTCTTGTCTTCTTGTTGCAGTCGCTTTGTGGTTCAAGGCTAGAATGTTTTGACACCAAGGATGCACTAGAGCAACATCGAGAGAGCAGCAACCATGTTGTTGTGGCTAGTAACAAGGTTCTTTCACTGTTTGCAAGTTAGCATATGATGTCCATGTAGATCTAATTCTGATAGCTATGTAGATGCAATTCTGATATTAACCATGTAGATCCTATTCTGACATCCATGATCCAATTCTCTGCCACCATCAAACACTCCCCAGAAGTTCTTGGCTTATTGCATAGCCTAATCTGTCTGCATGTTTGTCTCTCTGTTTCTGTCTGTCTGTCTCTGTCTATCTGTCTGTCTGTTTGTCTGTCTGTCTGTTTGTCAAATAACATTTATTTCAAACATACATCTATAATACAATGCTAGCACGGTGTCTGTCTGTCTGTCTGTTTGTCTCATTTTTCCATACAATGAAATTTCCATCAAACTCTAAAAGCAAACCTAAAGGCCACTACATACTACATAATGCATTAGCCCCATATGTGGGGGATAAAACTTAAAAGAAGCTACTTAACTACAAGTTGTGCAAAGTCAGTGTTTCTACTAAGGGTCTTAGGTCCAGAACCGATCATCATGAGTTTTCTTGTCAGCACACTTGCATTGCTACGTTGCAGTTGAACTGAAAACCTGTCTGTTTGGCTGGCTGGCTGGCTGACTGGCTGGCTGGCTGGCTGGCTGGCTGGCTGGCTGGCTGGTTGTCTGTGTCTGTCTATCTGGCTGTCTTTCTGTCTGTCAACACATATTTCTTATACAAGACATTACTACAGTCTACAATACGCTAAAAATTAAGACTGTCTATCTGTCTGTCTGTTCATTATACATGTCAGTCTGTCAGTCAGTCAGTCTGTCTGCCCATTGACTTTGTTGTTGCAAGAACTGTTTTGCTTTTTAGCATATGTATACCATATGTACAGTAGAATCCATATGAAAATAAGCATCTGTCTGTATATTTGTGTGTCTGTCTGTCTGTCTGTATGTATGTATGTATGTATGTATGTGGGCCTGTAGGTATGTATGTATGTATGTCTATCTTTCCGTTTCTCTCAATACATATATTTTCCATTTAAATCAAACGTTTACATCATGATCAACCGAACACAACAGAGACCAAGCATACAAAATTACACTGCACAAACTACACTTCGATGTTCCAATCTTGCTATGCTAATGAGTTTGTCTGAGACGATTTGTCTATCTGTCTGTCAAAGAACATTTACTGGAAACGTAAATGCTAATACAGAAAAGGATACATATAATACTAAGAGTTTAAGATAAACGACCATAGTAGTCGTAGAAGAAAAACTCTTGTCTGGCTGTCTGTCTCTGTCTGTATGTATGTCTGTATGTCCTGGCATATGTACAAGTAGAATCTGTATGAAAATACATTTTTCGTCTGTCTGTCTGTCTGTCTGTCTGTCTGTCTGTCTGTCTGTCTTTCTGTCTCTCTGTCTGCTTGTCTGTCTGTTTGTCTGTCTGTGTGTATGTATATATGTATGTATGTTTGTCAGTTTTTCTGCTTTCTGTCTGCCTTTATTTCGTTTTACTTTATATTGAACACATTGAACACACGCAAAAGTTAATTAGTTTAGCAGGTTACTACTACATCAATTTTAGCTAATGAAGAGAGTTTAATTTGTATTGATCTGCATGCCATAATCTGTAAAGGACTCTAGAGCAAACAGTCATGACATTCCACGCGTGAGTAATGAGACTGAAGTGTTCCAACAATGTTACTTAAATTTAACTGGGTTAGGAATTTATTAATGTCAATTCTCGTTATAAGATCTTGTGTGCCAGAACTAATGTCTTTTATGTAGAATCCTCTGACTTGTCGCCTACTATGTTCATACACAAGTGGGAAATATATTCTGGTATTATTCTTGTCTCAATGTGTGTATCCATTTGTCTTCCCGACTGATTGGCTGCATGTCTGCATGTTTGTTTGCCTGTCTGCAAGCCATCTGTCAATAGAGAAACGGTCTGGAACTTCGAGGCTTGTACAAGTATTACGCACAGTGGTCACGTGTACGACGTGACAGGCATCGGGGCTGGCTGCGCGACGTACCGTATACATACAGATTCAGGTCAGTCGACTCTAGTGATGTCTTCAGCTGATCGCCCTTTGCGAGATCTTCTTAAGCGGCATTACGAGTTTCTAACTGACGAACTTGACGTTGGGTGTCACATCGCTGCTCTCTTCCAAGGAAACGTCATTAGTGGAAATGAAAAGGAGACCTTGACAAGCAAACAAGTCATACATGAACAGGCAACTTATCTCATAGACAGACTGCTACGTCGAGATGAGGAAAAAATTGCAACATTTCTAGAAATCATGAAAACAAGTAAAGAGCAACCACACATCTACAAGAAACTGTTTCTTAGAGACGAATCTACAGAAGAGAAGACACAGGGTCAAGATCAGGTCCGACATCAGAATGTGGAAGCAGTCGCTAGTTCACTGGCAGAGACGGAATCCCCATGGGAAAGACTGACGCGTAGTCATCTAGACGTCCTCTCTGCATGGCGACCTAGCCTGTTCTTGGATCGTATTCGGGCAGCTGGTATACTTAACCAACAAGAACATCAGGAACTGCAGAAAGCGTCATTGACTGAAAGAGATCGATCCCACAGGCTTGTTAAAATTCTTCCTAAAAAGGGAAGAAAATCATTTGAAACGTTTTGTAACGTTGTGTCTTCTGTGGAAGGTCAGAGCCTTATTGTTAGTGAAATGAAGCTGCAAATTGTGCCCTTGTCTTCTGTTCATGCCAGTGAGGTTACAAGTTGTGATGAACAGATTGATCAAAGTTGTGAATCACCCAAAAAGAAGAAATTAATTGAAGACTCGGGTTTGCCTGGAGACCTGCACAACAAGAAGACAATTCCGACTGCAACGTTTCTCTTTAGAGAAACAGATCAAGACTTTGTCAAGTGTTGGGAGAAGCCAATAAAGGACTTGTGTCGAGAATGCTTTGAAATAGAGGACGATGATGTTGTGTTCTTGAACTCCTTACCACCTGATGGTCAATTGATTCCAAAAACCGCTACTTTTATGGGTGACTCAGACTACAAGGTTGCTGTACTTCAACTTAATGGTGTGTCACCGCGTTTGGTTCAGAAGCACAAGGATCGGTTAGTTTCAGTCATTGCAGGTTTCTTGAACGTGAAAGAAGATCTCATTTATTTCATGGAAGTGATTAAGGGATCATCTCTTGTGCTGCTAAAAATTCGACTGGATGCATATTTCAGTCTTTTTGCTGTACTTGGAATGAAGGAAAAATGTGGAGCTCTGTTCAGTAAATTGAAAGAAATATTTCCAGGATTAGTGGTGGCCAAGTTCAGACTAGGCGGTTTGCCATCAATACAGTTGACAAAACTGACCAGTATTCCAATCTTGACAAACAAAGGTAAATATTTTGATCACGTTATTTGTTAGATTTACAGTTCTCTATTTCTACTATACATAATCGTCTTATGTTTGTTTGTGCATGTTTGCACGTTTGTAACCACCTTTACTTTAGAGAGATTTGCTGCTAACATAATAGAATCTACACACACACACACACACACACACACACACACACACACACACACACACACACACACACACACACACACAAGCACACACAAGCACACACACACACATTTGCACCAACACTCACACTTGCACCCACATCTACAGCTACATCCACACCTGTACTATATTAAATATATTCTTATTCTATGCAAACTACCCCAAACTACCCTACCCACCCAGTCCCTAACACACACACACACACACACACACACACACACACACACACACACACACACACACACACACACACACACACACACACACACACACACACACACACACACACACACACATATATATATATATATATTGCATAAAATTTCTTGATGGCAAACTAACAGTTACATGAGTGCAGTCACAGAAAACTGTTGGTTGTAGAGAAGTATCTGGATATGTTGTCATGCAGTTTGAGACTTAGGTAAGCAAGTCTAAGCGCTGTGATCGCATGCGACAAACGTCTAGCTAGAGGTAATTGCTCTAAAGAAGTTGCCAATATGTACTTATCTAAGACTGATACGACTACATATAACTAACTAACCCAGCTGCATGATTGATTAACAAAGCAGACATACTTTCTTTCAAGACTCATGGAAGGTTGCAGTTTTTGTAAGCATGACTAGGTGCAATGCGTTTGTTGTACACTCTACACTTTTTTGTTCTGGACAAAATTTTATAATACTGTCAATATAGCCTGAGGTATTGATTTCATAAAGTAATGTCACATGTAAATAAGTTTAATTAAATTAGTGTTGATAAATGATGTGTGTGTGTGTGTGATAAACTCTTTGTAATTTAGATTTTGCTGGAGACTTTGATGTTGATGTTAGAATATTTGTAACACATCAGATGTCATCCTGTTTGGATCACTTCAGTCATGTATTCTACTTAGCAGTAACGTTAACTGTTTCATTTACTAGGCTCATGGAATGTGTTCTATTACAGAGTGCAAACCAAATTGAGGGCAAGGTGCATTGTTGTTTCAACTTAGTGGATAGTCTAGATTGCAATACAGAAGTGATTAGACAACAAGTGTGTTATTACATTTTTGTGTTTCATACTGTATTGATGATAACTGTATTATTAGGTATCTAAGTTGGCAGCAACAGTCAGCTCTCATCTGAACAGTCGAAGTATAGCTGAAGGTTTAGATGTTACAGCTATCTGTAATGACAGTATTGTATTATTGCTGCATTACTAGAATTTTGCATCCCTTGGCACCACAAGATTGATTTGAGGCATCTTCAACTTGTCGATGACATAAAAGTAAGTATTACTGGTATACTACTGATTTCGAATATCAAGACTACGTTTTGATTTTAATTGATATTGTTAGATTTAACATTCTGAATAGTGGTAGTATACTTGTCTTCACTCGTGGTTGTCCTAATGAGAAGCAGTTGCACAAAGTGTCTTGGCCTGACTATGATGCAATACAGAATGAAGACTGGTAGTCTTGTTACCCGACGCCCAGCTTTTTGATGTAGGTTATAGATCAAGGCATTAGCACACAACAACATACTTGTGGCATATATGTGTTGTAATGCATTAATTGACTTAATTGTCTAATCAAATCTTAGATGAATGCTACTTATTGATTTTCTAAATGACACAGTGATTGAATTGTTTGTGTGATACAATATTTTTATTTCTACATTAATTAACTTATGTGAGACTTTGATCAATAGGTTTGCAGCTAATATGTCATAGATATCATCTTAATTAATTAACTAATTTGTTCACAATTGTTGTATTAGTTTTTCAAATTGCACGAAGTTTTAGATACCATAGCTGGTGCACCTCTTGTGTTGATGAGTGAGAGGTAAGACTTGTGTGAAGCTGTCACGTTATCTGGCTTTGTACTGGCTGGCAGCCACTTTCTACTTTCAATCACATTCTGAGTCTACTGTCAGATACAGTTACAGTGTCATAACTGCTGAGAACTTGAGATATAGTTAAAGCAAACGGTTTGCTAAAATACGATTTCTAGTAGCATGTCTTGGATCAGAATGTGTAATTGCCACGGTGAATGCTTTGTGCAGCCCTGCATTTTTGTACTGATTCATCATATTTAAAACTGGCTGGAAATTACTCCAGTAATGAGGGTGCAGGTTTGTCTATTGTAGAAAAATTTGTCAGGTTTTGTTAGCTTTGAAGGCTGTTACTACTTTAAGTTTGTGGTATATGCTAATGGTGATTAATTCTGATGATGAAATCAATGACTGATGTTTCCATTTCAGAAAAGAGGTGAATTGGTACCACCTGTTGAGATGACGTTAAATTGTAATATCATGGAGAAGAATACACTTGAAGAAAAGGTTTTGTTTGTGTTGTGATGTTGCTTTTTGTATTGTAATTAGTGCATTCTGATAGTTGACTTCCTGTCGTCAAAAATTTGACAAACTTCAGCAAAGACTGAAAAATATTGGGGAATTTTGTACAGGTTAGCAATGTAGATTGAGTTGGCTGTGTTACTTTAGACTACTGGTTCTGGTTTGACAAAATGCATGAGCCAGTTGATTGGCTATTCATCAAACATGATATTGGGTTTGAAATTAAAGTGATGTAACAGTCTCTCTGTTTTGGAACTTTACAGTTGATCAAACAATGGTAATGTTATTTAGTTAGGGTGCTTTACATACTTTGGTATTGTATTAATCAAGGACTTAGTCAACATGAAAAGTAAATGCTGGAATTAATTAAGTAATTAGGGTGGAATTTGTTCCTTTATTATGAAAAAGCAGCTTTACTGTTAGTCAGTGTATGTAACATGATACCTTAGCAACAGTTCTAATTAGTTGTGCTCTATAATGACTCAAATGATGACAGAACAACACGTTAAACGTGTACATGTTTATTTTTGTATTGCATGACAATTACTATTGGTCATATGCATACCAGTAACAACTGCAACAAAACCTTTGATTGACTGAAATTAATTAATCAGAAATAGATTATACTTAGATTTGGATTCAGTGATTTACAATAGTGCTAGCTGCATTATAGTTGAGTTCCCAATATTGCTGCAGTTGACCTAAGGTTTTCTTGTTGATTACATCTTCCAGCAAATAAGTTCTCTTTCAGGAGATGTTGTCTTACCTGCTGTCGTAATTATGTCTTAGGTATATCTTTCTAGCCCTCATGGTAAGGCATGTAAATGTATTGGGATATACTGCAGTATGCAGTTTCAACGACTTTGAAATTGAACCCTATTAGCTGATATCGCAGATGCAGGACTTTTGGTATGTTGCTTGTTTTTAGTATTGATTGGTTGGCATACTAGGCTATCAAGTTAATAGTACTATTCAATTCACATTTTATCAGATGCAAACAATATGAGCAAACTGTAATTAGACTATTAAATGGTTTAAAGAGTTCACATCAACTTAGTAAAGTGTTGACATAGTATACTCAGTAATGGCGCAGCTGTAGAATGAATGTGAAAGAGTTGGAGGACATCTCTTAACACTGTTCCAACGCGGATTCAGGGATGGTGCACAAGGTGCACATGCACTCCTAACATTTTAGGTGTGTCACCTTCGCCTTTAGGATACTCAGCAAAGGCCTTCATCCTAGTATTATAAAGAATCTCATCTTAAAAAACTGGATTAGAAATTCACCAGCTTCTACAAGACAGGCAGGTATGCCTTATCCAAGGACGGTTAATGAGGAACTTGTGTGCTGGCATGCCTACTGAATGGTTGTTTGTTGCTATTGAAATGTTAACAGCATCTTCTAAAGGCACTCTGTTAGCGGTCGACGAACACTACGTTCTAGTGTGGTCAAACTCATGAGAATGCTGTGGAAGAATTGAGATGGAGAAGTATATGAAGAGGGAATTAGATTGTTGGAAGATATTATACAAAGAGAGAATGGTCATTGTTACTAATCAGGTAAAGAAAAGGATCGATCATTTCTATTGATCGATCATTAGCAAAACTCTTGTATGTTGCTTGTCCAAATCTACCAAACCATTTCCATACGTGACTCCTAGGTCTTCTATGTCAATCTCTCTTCTCAGTAGTAAACGCAGGCAGATAGAAGAAATGGGTTATTTTCGCACCATGACCGCAACTGAATTGCGCAGTGGCTTGACAAATCGACATTTTTGGGTTTGATGATGAAAGAGACAAAAATTTGTCTGCCCATCTAAC
This sequence comes from Corticium candelabrum, assembly GCF_963422355.1. Lineage (NCBI taxonomy): Eukaryota > Metazoa > Porifera > Homoscleromorpha > Homosclerophorida > Plakinidae > Corticium > Corticium candelabrum. Next base: position 5,165,773 of record NC_085093.1, on the reverse strand, counting down.
CCTAACCGTAAACCCTTACCCTAGCTCCATATGCAGTACCAGTTGTCGCGTGACATGTCTTCTCATGAGCATCACTGTTTTTAGTTAAAAGATTGGGTGGTCTAGCAGCAATAGTGCTGTCCTAGCACCATCTAAGACGCAGATTTGCCAATTTTTCTGTAACGGGAAAGTCGTTTGGAATGAAGTGGACATGCATATATAACTATTTAACTTATCAAAAGCATTTTGTAGTAGATAATGGATTGTATGACTAATTTATCCACGTGGAATAAATTTTAAACACAATCAGCCACGCAGTTGGTAATAATGTAAAATAAATGCATCGCTTGATGGACAAATGATCAGTAAAACCTTCTGAACATTCGCGCGTGCGCTATATATGCCATATATAACGATGCAAGAGGGCATCAGCAGACAAGCCTCAACCTCCCAGACTCTGTAGCGTCGATTTTAATCAGCGTACACGGGTCTGGGAGGCCGAGACCATCAGCAGATATTTTATATACGCATTTGCTCTGTACTATTTATCATAACTGGTTTACGTAGCCAACGTAATGGACCAGCAGATGCTGCGTTTATGTTTGTTTGACCCCAACCCTCTCTGCAGATGGACCCAGCCTTTGTAGTTTATGCTATATAGCTTACTTGTCTTATGTGCCAAAGACTTGGCATTTTTCTAAAAGTTTGATGAGTTTACTCTGTTTCCTTGTGTAAAAGGAAATCTCTAACATGGTGTTTGCGAAGTAACAGTAGGTTCTGGGATAGGCACCAACTCTAGTCTTGGCCTTGAAAGATAGCCTGTCATTGAAATTTAGAGTCTATAGATGCAATTTATTTTTAATTAGCCTCTTAATTGAACAAATAGATAAGTTGAAATCTGATGCAGAGATGGTATCCCTATATTGAAGTTGTGGCATATGATCTAATTAAGTATCACTGTTCTGTCACTTTATATTGAGTATGCAGAGATTGCATGCCTATATTGAATGAAGTTGTGGCATATATTGAGTATTACTTTATTATGTTGTGTAACGTTTAGTACATGTATACCGTATATCCTTGAATGGTGCCTTATGCTAAAATAATGCCCCATGGTGAGCCTATACGAATGATAACGCCTCCTGCTCGATTAGTGCCCCACTGGGGTAGTATATGTCAATTTATATGCATCATTGTGTATGGTCGTGATGAAATGAACACCCAGATAGAATCACTAAGTGATGATGAAGATTCAATGTATGCAACAGACCAGGAATACAACTCAAGTGCAAGTGAAAGTAGCCAGGGGTGTTACTGTAAGATTAGATTAGGTAGTGTGTTTGTGTAGTGTGATGGTATGCAATGGAACAATGCAACAGTCTTTAGCTATCTTTGCGAAATAATAATGTCCTCTTGCTCGAATTGTGCCCCATGCTCAAATAATGCCCCATGTTTTAGAACTATGAAAAATAGTACCCCTTGGGGCACTATTCGAGGAAAAACGGTATTCGTATACTGCATAATTAATTCTCTATTTTTCACGATGCCAGCTAAGAAAAAGACCGACAAAGATAGTGACATTTCAAGCTCTAAGAGTGCGGGAGAGAGCAAAGAGAAGGCTAGGATTTTCGAACAACGCGTATTCGTAATTGATACGGAACAGCTGGCAGGCAATACAATGACTCTAGCTGAACAAACGACAGGAAATCGTACAAGTTTGAAAGATTCGTCAAAATTCTATCGAATTTCGGGAAGGCAGAGGACACACATACAACGGGTGTGTGTTCAAATGCTATTGTTGTTAATATAAATTAATTAACAAAGGTCGTCTCGAACATTTGCAGAGAATGCGTTCGCCTGCGGATCTTCCTCCGCATGTACGTCGTGTATTGAAGGCTGCAGAAGAAGTGTTGACAAAAATTCGACATGGAGCAGATGGAGGAACAAGCACACAGCCCTTAGAAATGGATATTTGGGTACATCTCGGGCGGCAGCTCCTTTCCAACGTCAATTATGGTAAGACCTCATGTCACTTTTATAGGGAATTTGTACGTCGATGTTTCTGCACGTGAATTTCTCCGAATCTCTAGAGCGTTAAGATTGTAGCTTTACTGTTGTCCTGTAAATCCTCAAGTGTTGCTTGAAGTGTATAATTAGAAGGCCAGACCAACTAAATTTTTTTGATGGTCGGATATTCGGACTCGGCAACCAGACCGATCGACCTAAATAGAATCAAACTAGCTAGTCATGATCATGTGACAGTTTGAGCGTGCGCAGCTCTCGTTTCACTACCTACAAACGCGTTAGATGGACACTAAAACAAATGACACTGATACCGAGGGGAACGCGGAAACACCAATGTACTGGTTAACACTTGTACAGTCGCCAATACATGTGCTCGTGTGATCTAAGTACCAGGTCATTTTACAGCAAGCACGATATCATTCATTGCGCAAGAGCACGTTAATTTTATTTGCTCGTACCTGGACCGGCGAATCCGGGCGTCAAGAAATAGTTAAAAGGGAGATAGGTACGCGACTGTAGACCACACATGACGTAAAGAAGCAGTGTGCTTGCATGCTGTTATTTTTACATGCAAACTTTGCGCAAAATTGAGGAATAGTAATAATGTCATGAGAAATACAAGATGTAACTTACTCAGCCGGTACGAAGCTCATGAATCTGAACTGGCTCCTGGGCTGTTGGGCTGTTTGGCTGTTTGCAATATGGTTCACTTATTGAGTTTATACGCCTAGATGAGTTCTATATACGTAGGTGAGGCAGGTAAAGGTTTTCTGGTTCGGGATGTGTTATCAAGGCTGCAAAGACGTAAGCAAAGCAGCTATTGGAAGACGTCGTACGAAGCGGGAGTGCAAGAACGAGATTTCATTTCTTTGGATCGATTTCTCAAGATTCACGCTCAGCTGATACATTCGTGTACTCGTCACGACATCACCGTTGCAACTCCATCAAATCGAAGGCGTCGTTTCAAGGTGTGGATACCCGCAGAGTTTCGTGAAGTTCGCTCTACTGGGCAAGTGGTCGGTTGTGGTGTCGTCTCGCTTCCATCTATTAGTAGACTGGTGGCAGACGTTGCGTTACCATACCTTCCATTTGACTATCGTTTACTCGTCAGAACAGGTCGTTTGAATCCGGTATATTTTTTCGACATTTTATGTATCAATTTACCGTTATATACATATAGCGAATACTGACGTTACTGATCTAAGCGAAAAAGAGAAGAAAGAGGATGCCATTTTGGATCAAAATTACTTCGAGAAATTTTACATTGCTGGCGAGGACCTAAAGAGTCTTCCAAATCAACAGCTGCCCCCTAAATACGAGCTAGAATACTACAGGAAGTGCGAGCGACAATCTTACCGATTTAGAGGTTTTGAATTGATTGTTTCAAAGGAGCAGACAATGCATAGTAAACGCTGGGAGCCGAACAAGGTATAATACGTATTGCAGACAGTTTGCAGCTTGTGGTGAATTTTCGATTTTTAATGCACATTTTAGATTGATGTTCACATTCACAGCATCGAATGTGATTCTCTACTGCAGCAGAACGGAGGACGGGATTGGAAACCTGAAGGTGTTCTTCCCTTTATTCCAGGAATGCTTGATTGTGCAAAGAACATCCACTACAATTTGTTTTAGTAAGGACCTAGGCCGACTGTTGAACAGTTAGTTGTATACGAAATAAACCGTTGGGATGCTATTAGTTATGGCTACAAACGTATCTAGACATTTGTTTGGTAAAGGGCAGAAGTTCAATTTTTTGTGTGCGCATCGGCTTATATATATATATATATATAAACAGCCGTCCGCATAATCTAACTGACATTCATTCGCAAATGCGCATGATTTGGATGGCGTAGTTTCAATGCATGTTGTTGGTGTTAAAATAATAATTTCGCGCGTTTCAATATAGAAAGTGCAATTTCTTCTACCACGTGACTTTCCGCACCTCCGAAAAGGCCTTTTGGAGTAAATAAAAAACCGCCATGCTGCATACGTAAGATCAAGGCTCAGCTATATCTCTTTGTTGCTTCAAATGCTGCATGCAACCCCCAAATTTCGAAAACATTCACGAGAACCACTAGGACCAGCACATTTTCAGGTTCTACGTGATGAGAGGCACACGTTAGGCATCAAAGTGATTACAATTTTAATTGAACAGCAACAGCAAGACCACGAACTGTAGCAACAGTAATTTTGATACTCTGTAGGATAGGCAGCCGGGACAGCCATGCAGGTTCCGCTGCTAAAAGTAAATCCTTCTAGGGTACCTCGCCTGTAGGCAGTTCACGTCAACCTCTATATACATTCACAACGAGAGAGTTTGTACGTCTGGTCTGCTTTTCCTATGCTCGTACCCGTATGTTACACTAAAACCATACATTACCGTTATATCTATATCTCTCTATATAGGGTTCACACACTAGCTCATTGATCAGGCTTGAATCCCCAAAAAAATATTTCTAGTTAAGACCAGAACTCAAAACTGCACCAAGTCCCCTCTCGTTTACAATATTTGTTCGTCGGTTAAATGGCTAGGAGCTATAGACAGTCGTCTTGATCTGCATGCATGGTGTAGGTTGGTGGTGTCACTGGAAGAAGGCTGGAGGATGATCGTAACTCAGTGGCGGATCCAGGGAGAGGAGCCAACGGGCTCAGCCCCCTCCCCCATTGCCATTTGGCTATTAAATTGCCAGAGTTAAGCCACTCCATTCCTCAAACTATTGGACTCTACATTACCAGTCACACTTACCGTAGATGCCTCAGATTATTACGGCCTTGGTGCAGCACTACTACAGGTAGGCCACCGGGTCGAATACGCTTCGACTACGCTCACTACGACACAAATCAGGTATACGCACATATGAAAATGAAAAATGAAGTGTTAGCCGTACAATTTAGTTTGGACAAGTTCCACTAGTTTGTATATTAAAGGCAACAAGCTAGTAACTGTTGAAAATGACCACAAACCACTTCTGGACATTGGCGGAAGTCTCCCCTAATCTACAGAGAATGAGACTGTGCTCAGGTAACAGGTAACACCCTGGAATGCAAACCAGGAAAAGATATGATCATGTCAGACTCGCCGAGCAGACTACCGATCCAGAATCTCTACGCGGAGTATGACCAGCTTATGGCCGAGAAAATAGCGTCCGCTTCGTTCACCAGACTGTCCCCTCCAGTGGGTCAACAGAATTACAAGAAAGCAGCTGAACGTTATCCAACACTGCAAGACATATGGTCATATCTTCTAAAAGGATTGTCCACGTCAAAGAAGGCTCTACCAGGACCACTCAAACCGTACTGGAATATTCGCTAGATCTTACAGAGAAGATGGAATCATTGTAAAGAGGAGCCAAGCTGTAGTAGTCACAGTAACCCTCAGAAGCAAAGTTATGGCCAGCATACACGAATGTCATGGAGGCATTGTGAAAAGTATTGAGAGCACCGAAACTGCTGTGTACTAGCCAGGATATATCAATGATCTTTAAGAAACATGAAATTTTGAGCTGTGATTGCAACAGGGCCTTTCTGAACTGAATCGTAGGATGAAATGCAGTATAATTACTAAGACTTAATTAGTAATTATCTCATTTATCCAAAGCAATCGTTGAATGAAATGAAACGGTTTTATGTCTAATAAATGCGGTATCAAATAGAATGGCACACTAGAAGTAAAATAGAATCAGTTTGAATCAGTCATCTATCTGTTTAGTACCTGTGACACAACCACACCTGGTTCAGACAACTGGCTTGCGTACAAGGACGCATAAAATATATTGTAGGAAACACTGCCAAAGTACTGAAAGCTGTCAGCTTTGGGAAGTGCCTGAGCTGCAAGAGAGGGGAGAAGAGTGAACCTGTCAGTGTCTAAGATTTCAAGGCGTCAAATTTAGTCTATATAGATTAAATTTGACGCCTTGAGGTCTCAGGCATTTACAGCTTCACAGAGCGTTTGAGCAATAGATTCGACGTTCGCAGGTGTGTCCTTTCACTCCAGTCACTTGACGTCCTTTCTCTTAAGCTCTGTCCAATCGGCTGATCGTTTTCTGCCAAGTCAAGGCAAAACTTAGCAAGATAAGTAATCAGGTCAAGTAGTCTTGACGCGTCCGTTTGCTCAGTGGTGTTGGATACTTTTGAATGCTCTGAACTTTGGCTAGATCTGGTTCTGCGCAAGAATATGACCCAAATATTTGAGTTCCTGTTGCTAAAACTGGCATTTGGCAAGATTGAGTCGTAAATGATGTACCAACACTTCATAAAGTACCTGTTGTAACCGTTCATCGTGTTTCTCCTTCGTGCACCTCGAAATCAGATTATCGTCTAGATAGACATAGACCCCAAGTATATCACTGAATGCTTCCTTGATTGCACAATGGCAAAAATTTTAGGCCAAAGAGATTCCAAATAGAACCGTAGGTACCTGCTAAAGGGGTGGCAATGGTGGTTAGTTTTCTGCTGTCCTCGAGTAGTGCAAGCTGCAGAAATCCTGATGTAGCATCTAGAGTGCTAAAGTATTTTGAGTCTGCAAGATTGCTAATTTTTAGTAAGTTAAGATCTTTTCTGGAATTTTGATTTGACAGTGCATGTTCACGCGTTGTATAGAGCTTTGTTTAGTTAGTACGCTTGGATTAATATATACACATTCGCATCTTGTTGATTTCAGGCTTGTTGAGTAAGACGATAGGGCTCATCGAAGCAGTGGCTTCGTGTACTGGTGTGATTATGGCATTGCATTCCAATTCCTGTATTTGCTTTTTCGACAGTTCTCGGTATTTGATAGAGTCCCCACGAGTAGGTTGAATCACAGATTGTGCGTCTTTGCCTAGGCGAATCCGCGAAAGCGACAAAGGAAAGTTCGGAATTTGTAACAGTACACATGGTACGAAAATACAAAACAATCGGTCTGTCAATACTGTGGTCGACAGCACAAACCTAGATCCTAGCTGTCCAGCCTGGAGCAAGAAATGCGATTAATGTGGGAAACTAAACACATGAAATTCGACAATGCCGTGACTGCGGCGTCGGTATGAAGCGCCAAATATAATACAAACAAGAAGGAGTACGCCACACTCGATTTCCGCTCATCAAGACGTCTAAGAGAAGAATGAAAATTATCGTGAGCATTGTTAACTCGTCTCATACGTCTCGTACAACTATATCAGCTAGAGAGAGCCGATTTAATTAACAGTCCGTCAGCCAAGGCTTGGTATGTGGGGCGAGGCTAGAATTATATCCGGAGCTTTACGCCTTTCTAGGCGTAGTTGCGTTTCGAAATCTACCTGAAAGAAGGACACTAGGACGAAGATCACTGTCTGTAGAAGATGTACACGTAAAGGACAACATATTGGCTAATTCTTATCCAATAAAACTGACGATACTGGCGTATTTGCGACTAATCACGTGGTAGACTAGCGTCTCGCTAGTTTTTGAGCATACTGCCGTCTCTTGGCGTTTTTCACCAACAACTTAGTAAATTGTAAGGAGGGCACAAACTTGACGCACTGTGCAGTAATGGGAGTAAGATAAATCGTCACGTAGAAACCGCGGTTCTGCGCCCAGCAGTCTTTTATGGTGGGATATCGCTACTCTGTTGAGATTTCTTTGCGCTGAGTGCTGTTTTCAACGAGTTACGATATTCCTTTACTTCATTGTAATACGAGTTTATAATGTTCGCTTGTTCTGTTCTTCTGTAACTCCATCAAATTGATTTTCGAGTTTGCTGATAGTTGTAAGTGTTTCGATAATATAAGGAGTCATAACTAGCAAATGGGGTCGATGTTGATGAGATGTAGAGACTGAACTGTTTGTTCATGCATTTTAAATACCTACTCTACATATCCATCTAATATGGAGAAGAGAAAACGTGGAGAAACTGTTCATCCTGGAAGAGATTGCCAGTCTTGTGTTAGATGTGGCACCACTGCAGAGATCCAGAAAATACAAATAAGAGTTGAAACAGTGGGTAGTGTTTGCTATTGTAATCAAATTAACCCAAAGTTTTACTTGTGTCACAAATGTGAACAATAATCAGTCATAGTTTTAATTATTATCAAAATATATCACACAAGCATAAATTCATTAGAGAGAGTCTCTTACTAGACGAATAGTGAGTAATACTACAAGTATATGCAAATGAGATCAATTTTCTAATAATTATAAAGGCATGTAACTGCAGTTTATTGTTAAGATATTTATTTAATTAACTGATTAATTGACTAATTGTTGTACGGTTATTACCTGAATATACTGTACTAGACACGTTCAGTAGTCTAATTTGTTGCTGTGATATAGACATGCGTTGTGTAGTACATCAGATCAAGACAGATCAACATTTAATTAGCCAGAAGCTAAACAGTAGAATACGCTAGCTAGCCAAGTAGTTTGACAAGTTGTACAGTGTACAGTATACATATATATATATATATATATATATATATATATATATATATATATATATATATATATATATATATATTGGCGTGGCTTTGACGTTAGCATCAGCGGTAATGCAGGTGATTACAACAAGTGGCATTCGTAGTTAGAAGCACACGTCCGTCTCAAAGAATCTAGTTTTCTGAATACACCGTATGACACGGTAGACAAGCTGCTAGTGAGAAAGTCGTCTAGTGGTGTGTCGACTCAACGGTGTTGCAGTGCGTAGTTGAGTTGTCATTTCTGGCTTAGCATGGCGTTCACCATGCAACTTTCCCCAAACAAGGTCTCAATCGCGCTGTTGACTTGGCAGGTGTTCGAACAACGAGCCTGTATGTCATACTATGTAACACATGTCTTCCGGGAACCCCGAAGAGTCTTTATTTTACGTATTGCAATAGAATGCCTATTTTGCCGTGGAGGAGCACGTGGAGGTATATGCGGGGGTGCGGACCGGCTCGCTAGAATAAAAGCGAGGCCCAAGGGAACGGTAGCTGACGGACTGTAAAGCCTGGTTCACAATACACCTCGTGTCGTGTCGCGTCAAAGGAGGCCGTTTCCAACGCGACGCGACGCGACGTGACGAGCTGGAATAGGAAAAACCTAGCCAACACGTCACATCGCACCGCTACGGAAACGGCCTCCTTTGACCGGACGCGACGCGACGCGAGTATTTTTGGCCTAAACAAGCGAAACCAAACAGTCCCTACCCCACAAAAAGTCCCCGTAGGCAACAGAAACCAAATAATCATCAGGTAAACGGTTTTAGAACCAATCAGGCAATGGGACTCTCGCCCGAAACCGCTGCAGAACCAACAAGTCCCTACAACTGCAGTCATGATGCAATTCTCATGTCCCGTACAACTAGCAGACACAGGCTTCTACGTGTAGCGGATACTTAGATTTCGAAACCTCGCGATGTTTCGACCAGATCTCAGTCTGGTCTGTTGCTATAAGAACTCTTGGCTTGAGTCGCTTCTCGCAGAAAGGAGTGAAACCTTGTGGGGCGCTGCAGTCTGTTTCGTTGGGTTTTTAACATTTTTCCTAGGAGCAGGCAACTTTTACGCAGGCAGTGTTCTCTACAACGAACTGGTAAAACCTCCTTGCCATTCCAACGCGACAACTGCAGACGTGCGCAATATTACGGAATTCGCAAATTGTTCTCATCAGCTCCGTGATCACGAGGGAGCGCCAAGGAAGGGAGACTGTCAACGCAAGAACATCAGTGGGTCAATAGCATGTGGTGGTTTCGGTCAAAGTCGTGGAATTACAGGTAAGAATAAGCAATTAATTTAGTCTGACCTACGACCTATTAGCTCATTAGTCACGCGATACCAATTGTTTGCCAATTTACGTTCGTTTTGATTATTGTATGTCTAAATAGCGTGGGTCAATTCCGTACAATTGGGTTCTATGGATCTCATTTCTCCATTTACTGGTGTTGCAGTTGATCGGTTCGGCTGTAGAATAGTGGCTTTCTCGGGAGGACTTACAATCATTGCTTCAGTTTTCTCAGCTTCGTTGGCACAGTCTTTACCGGTCTTTATCTTCTTATATGGAGTGGGTACAGGTTGTGGAGTGGGGTTGATGTACTCTCCTGCAGTCATCATCATTGCAAAATATTTCAAGAGGAGGCATTCTGTCGCTAATGGTATTGTGGTGTCAGGAGCTGGGTTTGGGATCTTATCCTTAGGGCCAATATCTCATACTATCATTAATTTATTTGGCTGGAGAGGATACTTACGAATATATGGAGCCATGGTCGTATGCTTGACTCTACTAACACTCCTATATAGACCATATGATGATTTTCATAAATATAACTCTCAAAATGACATCAATTCTAATGTCAAGTCGATTGAAATGTTACTTGATAATGAAAGAACGACAAATGAAGACTTCAACAATAGCAGTAAAGAGAGTGATGAGTTACACTCGGAGAAGAAAACAAAGAAAAAGCTAGTGGATTGGACAATTTGGAAAAGTGCCCCTTTTATAGTGTATGTTGGATCGATCATTCTTGTTGCATTAGGATTTTCTGTTCCCATGATACATTTGGTCAGAAATATTGATTTAGAAATACAATTGTTGTCATGCAGTTTTCTTGTGCTTCAATTGTGCAGGTACGATTTGCCAGAGACCTCAACATTTCTAGTTCAGATGCCTCTTTATTGGTGACCTACGAAGGAATAGGAGCTGTTCTCGGTCGTCTATCGTTTGGTCTCTTTGCAACAATCAAAAGCTTGAAGCCAACAATATTGTACTATGTAGGTGTCATCATGACTGGAGTACCAATGTTTATTGCTGCCCAAATCACAACTTATGCAGAACTTTCTGTGTACATTGTATCGTATGGATACTTCTTAGGAGCCATAGTGTCTCTCCAAGCTGTTGTCTTACGCCAACTGGTAGGAAACGACAAATTGGCTCAAGCCCTTGGTTGGAGCATGGGTCTCATGGCACCAGTTGTTGTGATTGGTGGACCAATAGCAGGTCACCAACACGTTTTTGTTGTTGTTGTGATTTGTTCGTATTGTGACAGTTGTTCGTGTTTGTCAGGTTTCCTTCATGACTCAACTGGAAGCTATAAGTGGGGTTTCTACTTTGGTGGAATTTCCATAATATTTGCAGCCATAGTGATGTCATTCTTGCCATGCGCTCTGCGCTACGATGCTCAGAAAAATTCAAATCATCAAGTGATAGTTAGAATTGAGGAACCTGCAGCAAATAATGAAAGTGGACTTGCATTAAAAAGTACTAATTTGACCAATGAGGAAGACAAGCTTAACGAAGAAAATACTGAATTGTAATTTACGTATTTGATTTGTAACTGGTTACGTGTAAGGTGTGCTACTATACAAACATCAACACAATTTGGTTTGATTTCCTATAACCGATTGGGTATGGGAAAGAGCAGCTATGCTGCAATACGTAGATACTGCAACTATGTACAATGTAGCAACAGCAAAATATCAGTCAGTTATGGATGTCCCATCTAGAAAATTACAGCTTAATGGATAAGCATACAAATCAATGTCTACCCAACAGTATGGCGAGGCAGTGTTTCCATCCACTTACAAATACAGTAATAGCATCAGCAACCGCACTAATTGTATACGAGTCTCATGTCACGGTACTGACGACTCACCTCGACTGCAGCAACAAGTAAGTACAGCTGTCTCACCAACCGTCCAGCTTTCAGCTTTGCCATCCATGCCAACGGTCAAACATCCTTCCCTTTCACATACATACCAATACACAAATACTGTGTAAACTTCACAACGCGCTTCCATGTAATTCCAGTTAATTAAGTCTGCAGCTCCACAGGGATCGAATCCGACAGAAAACATTGGTGGAGTTTTCTTTGGGTATTTTGGGTTTAAACAAGATAAACCTTCTAATGAAGTACGAATGACCTCAGTGAAAACAGAATATAGAAAAATGGAGATACTAGCAGTTGATACGCCCTTTTGTCAAAAAGACGCCTATGACACACCCATCATTATTATTATAGCTGCCTTTAGAATTCTGGAACGTCCTATAGGATCAAACGGGGAGGGGTTGGCTAAGCAAGACTTCACTAAATGACAAATCTTGAGTGCTTCTGTTGAGAATGTATTTGTCTGCTTTCGTCGTTTTTGTCATCGCTATAGTGGCGGCTGGAGGTGTTTGCATAGTGTTGTTTGTGATCATGAGTGCGGAGCTTTGGTGATCGACAATTGACTCAGTATCTTTGATTGTCTGAACTTCCGTATTTTTGTTTATCTCTATAAAATTTCTTTAACGAATCTAGATAATTTGTAAAGTCTTCTATCATCTTGTGCCGTATGGCCTTGTACTCGGTCGTTGTCGTCCTGTCGGCTGCGAGCGTAGCTCTCCCTCTTACGTGAAGAGGAACAATGTCTTCTAGCATATCTTCCGTCCCCGTCCCCGTGATCTTCCAAGTGTCGCCGGGTCTCGCCCCAATCTGTATCTCTATGGTGTTTTGGCATTTGGGAGTAACTGCGTGGTGTTAATTTGTCGCCTGGCTTGGCCAACGGTACCACCGCCGCGCCTGCCACAGTCCCCGTCCTGTCTTCGTCGTTTCAGATTCCTGATGGACGCCGATCTCCGTTGGTGAGAAGCATTTTTCTGGCTTTGAGCTCATCCCGCGTTTCGACCACGGAGTCAGTCCCTCTTTTGAGCATGGTAGTACTCTCGTTTGGAGCTATGTGCTCCATAGCCACTGTCATGTCTTCAAATATCTGTCTTAGCTCGTCCTTTAGATGTACGTGTCATGGTAGTCTGGTAATGGTCTTTGACCGCAGTTGATAGTTATGTGTGGTAATCGGTCAGCGTGTCGATTTGTTTCGCAATGTTGGTTTGGTGTGCCAAATGGGTCGAATTTCGTGAGTTCGTGAAGTTTGCAACCAAGTCGGTAATACCTTGGCGTTCAGAGATTGGGTGAGGTATGAGTGGTGATGTTCCAAACCTTTTCGAACTTGAAGAGAGCCTGTCGTCTGTTGGATAGGAGTGTTTCAATTATTGTCGCTGCGCTTGGAGGTCGCTGCTGGTCCTGTTGTGAGATTGGTTGTTGCTGAACCCGTTTTCTTCCTCGAGGAACGCGTCTTGTGGTAGGATCTCTTGTTTATCTGTCTAGAGGACGAAGGAGGAGGCAGACGGGGCGTCTCCTGCTGCGGTAGCATCTCCTCGTCCGGTGCCATTGGTGAATTTAAGGAGAGCAGCGCGAGTATGTTGTTGCTGTTGTTGTTGTTTTTGTTGTTGTCTCTGGCACTAGCTTTGCCATTTTTTCATCGAGGGAGTCATTGTCTAATAATGCGTCATCCTCGGGAAATGGAGTTTTCGTCTAGTAGGTATCGGTTGCGCTGCTTGGACTCGTAATATCCGTAACATTCACAGGCTCCTTGGATGGGCGTTTTGAGCTGGTCTGACGTGACGCTGCCCGAGTCTTAACAAGTCGCTTGCTCCGTTGTGCTTTCTGTCCATCCTTTGGCCCATCGCATTAAGAGCATGTCTATAGTATGTCATCGGACTCAGAGTGGGAGTGTAGCTTCTCGCCCGAGTTTGTCTCTTGGACATAGTAATCGTCGTAGCTAGTGCTTTTCTGTGGGAATATGTAACCATTATTAGAGAAACAAGTTACAGTAACACCAAATTAATGTTTTGTGTTATATACGAGAGTCGTTATGAATCGAATCGAGAGAGAAGAGAAAACGACATCTAGTTAGATATTGTTTCAGAGTGCACAATTAAATTGAAGGAATGCCCCATCTAATGCAGCGATCCCTATTGAATAAAGTTGTGGCACGTATTGAGTATTACAAACATACCCTAACTTAATGGATAAAGTATTGAGTATTACAAACATATACTAACTTAATAAATAAAATAAATTAGTTATTCTAATTTTTAGACAAACACACTACAAATTCAACTCATAACTGCGAAAGGTACAAAACTAATATTACTTTTCTGTTGCAATTTATAAAGTACAGTTGCGAACATAATTATTGAAACATTTCCGGTTTGCACACCTGGTAGGAAAAACTCTCGCAATTTACGTTTGTACACAAAGTAGAAATATAAAAGCCAATTAAAACCAGCAGCGCAAACGTCAAGCTAATATATAATTTAATGTTGTGTGCAGCTGAAATAATAATTTTTCATCAGTCATGTATCACCTGGAAAAACGTAGAGATCGCTGTGCTTCACAACGCTGGCTTCACACCATCTGAAGTAACAAAGCTCCTTCCAGGCACTTCACGAACAACAATCTGGCGAACCATCAAGAAACTGGAAGACGAGCAAACACTCAATCATCGCCCTGAAGCAGGTCGTCCGTTCAAAGTTGATGAAGCCGCTAGCTAGACATCGATTGTGTGCAATCGCTTCATCGGACCGCCCCTACACTACCGCATCACAAATCACAGAGAAAATGAGAACGAAAGGCGTAGAAATCGGCGACAGAACAACCAGACGTTACCTGAACAGACTGGGGTTTTGCTGTTTGCTGCCTCAGAGAGTTCCTCACTTATCGGAGGGACATATCGCACGAAGATTGGAGTGGTGCCGAAGGCGGCGCAATGACAGCTCCATGCATGGTCAAACACCTTTTTTTGCGACGAGTCGACTTTCCAACTCTACCGCAACACAATTCGCGTTTGGGTCCCTGTAGACAGAAATGCTGTATTTGCAGCTCCTAGGCATGGTCCTAAAGTCCATGTTTGGGGAGGCATCAGTGAACGTGGACTTACACCACTCAAGCTCTTCACAACCAACATGGACTCCCACCTTTACACGTCGATCTTGGAAGAGTGCCTTATCGCTGATGCAGATGAACTCTACCCAGATGGGTGGCGTTTACAACATGACAACGCACCAATTCATTCTTCTAGACACGCTCGAGCTATCCTTGCAAATCAGCAAATCGACGTACTTGACTGGCCCGCCAATTCTCCCGACCTAAACCCGATAGAAAATTTGTGGACCTGGATGAAACGGCAAATTGAGAAAATACGTCCGCCAACGCAAAACGAATTGGAAGAAGCAATATCAAAAGTCTGGGAATCACTCACCACTATTGAAATAAAAAATTATTTTACTCACTATCCTAATCGATTAGATGAGTGCATTAGAAACGGAGGTGGTCGCACAAAATACTAAATATATGGTTGATACTTGAGATCTTACCTGCGCAGTTCGCGTGCAGACATCAGCGCTACCTAACAAAGAATGACCGCACCCTGTCTAGTCTCCGCCCTAAACACCTGACATGTAGCAGCTAAAAAGGACTTGACCGCCATGTCCACCGGATGCACTCCGAAAATGTTTATTATTTTTATTAATAAATGTTTATTAATAAAAGATTATGAATGATCGCTCAAATAGATATTGATGGAATTTTTTACACCAAACACCACCGCCAGACTTCTTTTTCTAAATGGAAATAATTTTTCTCTGCCCTGGTGAGTGTGCGGGATGCAAAACTAGTCCGCTGGTCCCTACTATCGGGTAGCATGGCACAACACTGCTCCCAGACCATTCGGTGAAGCATCACTAAACAGGATGATAACGTCTTTCTTGGTGTCAGAATGGACCAGTAAACGCTTTGAATGTAAGAGTTTCTTTGAGGCTGACAACACTTTCTCCTGTAGACTATTCCAATGCCAGGGTGATTCTTTTCTGCGTAACTTGTGTAAATTAAGGAGCTAGCGTTGTTGATAATTTTTTTTTAAATTTTCGTAGTAATTCAGTAACCCGAGATAGGATCTCGGCTCACATTCCAGGGTCTTGCGGCATCATTAATTGGTTTTGTTTTTTCGTCAGTTGGATGTAAACCTTCATGGTCAATCTTGTAACCTAAGTACTGCAGTGGAGATTGCACAAACTGGCATTTGGCCAACTTCAGCTTGTTGCAAGCATTTGAGGACTTCGTTTAGATTTTGGAGGTGTTCTTGATGCGTCCTTCCGGTTATCAGAATGTCGTCCAGGTACACGATGACCCCTTGGGTATGTTTTGTAGCAAGCTGTCCATGACTCGTTGGAATATTGACGGTGCTGATGCCACTCCAAACGGCATCCGAATATATTGAAACAATCCCCTGTGGGTATTTATTGTGAGATATTGAGTTACCTTCTTCCTCTAACAAACCTGATGATAAACTTGACTTAAGTTTGGTAAAGGTTTTGCCCTTGTTAGTATACTAAACAAATCCTCAATTCGTGGTAAGGAGTATTTGTCTCTGATCAGCGCTTGATTGACCGTGATCCGGTAGTCCCTTCAAATGCGTACGAACCCATCTGCCTTAGAACAAGAACTATAGGTGCCGTCTCCTTCCAAGGTACCTGTTGCACTTTCAAAACAGGACTGTTGGTGCTTTCTACGGGCATCTTGATTTCCTGGGCATTCTTGGCAGCTGCCTCCGTAGCCCGTGCTTTCTGGAATGCAGTATCGAATAATAACGTTGTTTGAGCCAACAAACCTCTCTGCTTCTGTCGTTGTTAATTCCACAAACCAGACGATCTCTCAACATGTCAATCATCGACTCACCAAATTCACAGTGTTCAACCAATTTGCTTATGTTTGCCACAAATGTCGCAACTGACTCACCTGCCTCTCGGCAACGAGTGTTAAATTTATACCTCTGAAATATGGCTGACGGCTTTGGGTTATGGTATGCACCCACCAACTTCACCAATTCATCATACGGTTGCTCTTCTAGTGGTGTTGGGGCTGACAGATTCCGAGCTATACGGTATGTTTGTAGGCCACAAACACTGAGCAGTATCCCTCTCTTCTTGTCTTCGTCCGCCACACTATTCGCTGCAAAGAAAACTGTAGCCTAGCCTTCCACAGTAATGACTCTACTCCTTCGGTTGGGTCAAAGGGGTCCACCTGACCAAGCAAAGTCGTCATCGTGATATCGATCCCGCCTCGTCGTCAATTGTTAGATATCCAACGCAACGATAATATTACTCAGAGCTACGTACACTTCTAGCCGCGTAGTCTGCTTTCGCGCTCTCACTCTGGATATCAAAGTCCCGGATTAACATAACTCGCGGTACTCTACTACAAATAGGACTTCGTTTCAGCGATCGATGATCGAAGAAAATATTTTAGAAGTTTTGTTGCTTGCCAGTATCATTGATGGTTGCAGTTGACTCGCTTGATACACATTGTCGCGATCATTTGTGCTGCTCTGCATGGCTACTTCTGTCACAGACTTTAAAGCAGCATTGTCCAGATTACGCGCAAGCTCGAAGACACGCCCTTCTAGTGCGCGAAATAGATGGGAACGGGAGGCGGTAAGTCAAAAAAATAGAGTGTCGTGTATTCTGCTAGGCCGTTCACTATACAGAATCTGAATGTGTAGATATGCGGATTATACATGTCGTAACTATAGTGCCAGATGTAGTCATCACGTAGTTTACGTCTGCCATGATTGTTGCCTACGCACTGGCGGCAGCACGTGACCCTCACCTTTTTGAGCTATGATTAATTTACTAGATAACAGGAATGGAAATTCTAGCTTCTAACTGACCTGCAGATATAAACTACAATAATTAGGACAGACGTAGAGACATACGTAAGACTTTGACTAATGTGACATAGCGTTGTTAGTTTACTGTATTCTTTGCTGTGTTACTTGCCTACATATATATGTATATATAAATATTATATTCAGTCTAATTTTTTGCCATGCACGCCCTCCTACGCAATTTTGTGCCCCTCCACCAAAACAAGGTTCCTATACGCCAGTGCTGCAGTTGCTAAAGTAACATACAGCCAAAAGGGGGGCACCCTATAGCTGGTTACCCTTTGAGGTAAATACGCGCCTCCTGTTCAATTCATTTGCTTCTCGTCTGAAGTCTGCTTAGTAACGTACACAAATAACAGAAACCTGTCTGTAGGCTAAGTCTAGTTTGTTCTGAAAAAAATTGCAACTGCGTGCGATAAAATCTCATAGATTCCTTGCTGCACGCTAAACACTTCTTTCAGAGCACTAGCTAGAATATGACAAGGGCAGTGGCGGATCCAGAGTTTCTGAAAGGGGTAGCCGCACTTTAGGGTACCGTCTATGTGACGTCAAGAAACAAAAATTAGAAAAATCTAGCAACTAAATTACTAATTCTTGATAACATTATTAATCTAACAAAACTTTGAAACAAGATCACATTACCAAGAGACGCTAAATGTAAATTGTCACCACGCGACAACTGTTCCAGTCTAGGGGCTAGGATTAGGATACGCGACCACTTGTGGCAATACCAGACCAACCACAACTGGTCCGGGGAATAGTTATATGGCAGCCACAACCGTTCGCCCGGACCACGGTTAGGGTGGGAGACCAACTATAGAGCGTGACACCAACTCTAGCGTGACAACTAACTTTTATGGCAGTACTGGTTTCTTCTGACCTTTGGTCGCCTACTCATTCAGAAACATAACAGCGTTCACACTGCATGCGCATGTTCAAATACATCTGAAGCCTTTTCCGCGTACTAAGCTTCCGCTCAAGGGGTTGTACATGCGCGCCTGTTGTACCATGCATCCTCTAGATCTGCCACTGCAAGACCAATTGCATGAACTACAGTCCCAGAGGTATAGACACTCTAGAATCATAGAAATAGACTACTAGCAACACGTACAGCAGTCGGTGCTATTTATGTGCATACAGTCTATGCGGTCGCTTTGTCCTAGCGGTGACTAGCTCCTAGCTAAATTAGCATCCATGACCACGCCTAGACTGGACCAATTTGAAACAGATGCTCACTAGAGTGACCAGACGACAGCAAATTCTGACAATCAGCCTACATTCAGATGCAAGCACATGCATCTGTCCATAACGGTTTAGTTGAACTGTTCCTAAAGTCGGGTGCAGTTTTGAGGCGCTGGTTGATAGTGATGCAATTAGTTATAATGTCCCGTACAACCAGCAGACATCGGGCTTCTAAACCTAGCTGATACCTAGATTTATGAAATCCCGAGAGAGACGATGCTTCGACCAGATCTCAGTCTCGCCCGTTGGTATAAGAACTCTAGGCTTGCATCACATCTCGCACAAAGGAGTGAAACCTTGTGGGGCGCTGCAATCTGTTTCGTTGGGTTTCTAACATTTTTCCTCGGAGTAGGCAACTTCTATGCAGGCAGCGTTCTCTACAACGAACTGGTAAAACCGCCTTGCCATCCCAACGCGACAACTGCAGACGTGCGGAATTCTACAGAATTCGCAAATTGTTCTCATCATGTTGGCGTGGGAACGCAGTGGAAGGGAGATTGTCAACGCGAGAACATCAGTGGGTCAAGTGAATGCGGTGGTTTTGGTCAAAGTCGTGGAGTTACAGGTAAGAGTGAGGAAGTCTGACCTATGACCTATTCCCGAGTAGTATTGATGACCTATTCATGCAATTCATAATTAGCTCATTGGTCACGTGACATCGATTGTTTGCCAACGTTTCTATTGATTATTGTTTTTTGTAGCGTGGGTCAATTCCGTACAATTGGCTTCTGTGAATCTCATTTCTCCATTTACTGGTGTTGTCGTTGATCGTTTCGGCTCTCGAGTAGTGGCTTTCTTGGGAGGACTTACGATCATTGCTTCGGTCTTATCGGCTTCGTTGGCACAATCTCTACCGGTCTTTATCTTCTTATATGGAGTGGGTACAGGTTGTGGAGTGGGGTTGATGTACTCGCCTGCAATCATCATCATTGCAAAATATTTCGAGAAAAGGCATTCTGTCGCTAATGGTATTGTCATGTCAGGAGCTGGGGTTGGGATCTTATCCTTAGGGCCATTATCTCATACAATCATTAATTTATTTGGCTGGAGAGGATACTTACGAATTTATGGAGCCATGGTCGTATGCTTGACTCTACTAACACTCCTATATAAACCATATAGTGATTTTCAAAAGAGTAAATCTCAAAATGATATCAATTCTAATGTCAAGTCAATTAAAATGTTACTTGCTAATGAAAGAACAAGAAATGAAGATTTCGATAATGGAAGTAGAGAGGCTGATGATTTACACACTAAGAAGAAAACAAAGAAAAAGCTAGTGGATTGGACAATTTGGAAAAATGTCCCTTTTATAGTGTTTGTCGGATCGACCAATCTTGTGGCATTAGGATTTTCTGTTCCCATGATACACTTGGTCAGAAATATTGATTTATTTAGAAATACAATTGTTGTCATGCAGTTTTCTTGTGCTTTGTGCAGGTACGATTTGCCAGAGACCTCAACATTTCTAGTTCAGATGCTTCTTTATTGGTGACCTACCAAGGAATAGGAGCTGTTCTCGGTCGACTATCATTTGGTCTCTTTGCAACAATCAAATGCTTGAAGCCAACTATATTGTACTACATAGGCATCATCATGACTGGAGTACCAATGCTCATTGCTGCCCAAATCAGAACTTATGCAGAACTTTCTGTGTACATTGTACTGTATGGATATTTCTTTGGCGCCCAGGTGACACTCCAAGCTGTTGTCTTACGCCAACTGGTAGGAAACGACAAATTGGCTCAAGCCCTTGGTTGGAACATGGGTCTCATGGCACCAGTTGTTGTGATTGGTGGACCAATAGCAGGTCACCAATACGTTTTTGTTGTTGTGAGTTGTTCTTATTGTGACAGTTGTTCGTGTTGGTCAGGTTTCCTTCATGACTCAACTGGAAGCTACATGTGGGGTTTCTACTTTGGTGGAATTTCCATTATATTAGCAGTCATAGTGATGTCGTTCTTGCCATGTGCTCTGCGCTACGATGCTCGGAAAAATTCGAATCATCAATTAATAGTTAGTATTGAGGAACCTGAAGCAAATACTGAAACTGAACTTGCATTAGAAAGTACTAATTTGACAGATGAGGAAGACAAGCTTTTAGAAGAAAATACTGAATTGTAGTTTATGTATTTTGATTTGTAACTGGTCTCATGTGAGGTGTGCTACTAAACAAACCCAATTTGGTTTGACTTGCTATACCCGATTGGGTGTAGGAAAGAGCAGCAGAAATATGCCATGCCAGTTAACAGGTGAATATTAATGACACCATCCAACAAGAACAGTAAGGTAAAAAATAGAAACTAAGCCAGTTATGGAAATCAGTAATCCATCTAGAAAATTACTGTTTACTAGATAAAACATACAAACTAATGTACCCAACTACATGTGACGAGGCAATGTTCCCATCCACTTACAAATAATATAGAGCATCACCTCATCAGCACCAGCACCAATAGACAAAAGTCTCATGTCACGATACTGACGACTCACCTCGACTTCAGATGTGTATCCCATTCCTCCCCAGTACTGCAGTAATGAATCAGTCAGCTGTCTGACCAACCGTCCAGCTTTCAGCTTTGCCATTGATGCCAACGGTGTAATATCCTTCCCTTTCACATACATACCAATACATCGATAGTGCATACTTCGCAATGCTTCCAGTTCAGTCTGCAGCTCGGCTATTCTGTAGTGAACAACTTGATTGTCTAATATGGATTGCCCAAATGCTCTGCGATTTTGAGTGTACTCTACAGTTTGTTCAATGAGTCGTTGCATTGGTTCGAGTACCAAAGCAGTTGCACCCATCCGTTCCTCCTGAAATTGCATCATTTGATACTGAAATCCTTTGCCTTCCTCTCCAATAATATTTGTCTTAGGCACTCGTACATCTTGGAATGCTATTTCAACCGAATCTGCTGACCAATGTCCAAGTTTTTCAATTTTCCTACTAATTGTGATTCCTTTAGCATCCATGGGTACACAGATGAGCGACTTATTTTGATGAGGACGTCCTTCTCTGGTGTTGGCCAGTAGACACATCCAATCAGCTTGAGCTCCATTCGTTATCCACATCTTTCCTCCGTTGATCACAAGATCCTCACTAGTCATTGTAGGTCTAGCTGTTGTCTTTCTACTGGCTACATCTGATCCAGCACCAGCTTCAGACACGCCCAAACATGCCACATAGTCTCCTGCTATAGAAGGGACAAGAAATTGTTTCTTGAGCTCGTCACTCCCAAAACGAGCCAAAGCAGGTGTTGCCATGTCTGCCTGCATTGCAATTGCTCCTGATATGCCACCACATGTGATGTGCCCAAGCTCTTCAGTGACAGCTGCACTATATGAGAAGTCCAACCCCAGGCCCCCGCACTCGGGCGGCTTGGTCACACCCAAGAAACCGGCCTTTCCTAATTTCTTGAGAACTTCATGTGCTGGAAAAGACTTGACATATTCCCACTCGTCTACATAAGGATTGATGTGCTCATCAATTAGTTTTCGTAAAGAAGAACGCATCGCTTCGTGCTCGCTAGTGAATATTGCCTCATCCGACAGCTCAAATGTCGACAAAAGAGCGCCAATCCGTCTGAATCTTATCGGACGTACTGACCATGCTCGACTTACGTTTCTCACCATTGACATGATCAACCGTGAGTACGAAACAGTACGCTTGTAGCGTGCGTTAGCTAATTTTACATCTAAAATTCAATAATGTAAACAAACACGTTCTGAGTCTAACGCGCGTTACAAAGGTCATGGTTTGGCCTGTTCTTCGTACGTTCACGTCCTGTTTGAGAGCTACCTTCAATGTCAGAGCGATAGGATCACTTTCTGCATCGTTTCAGCTAACAGACGAGGCCATCTTCAGCGATGAGCACGAGTCAATGCGACGTTCTCTTCGAAAACTGATCGACCAGCACATCAACCCATACGTAGATGATTGGGAAGAGGCCAAATCTTTTCCAGCTCACCAGGTTTTTAAGAAACTAGGGGAAGCTGGCTTCCTAGGTGTGAGTAAACCTACGGAGTACGGGGGGCTGGGGCTGGACTTCTCGTTCAGTGCAGCAGTGGCTGAAGAGCTCGGTCACATCACGTGTGGAGCCATACCTATGGCAATCGGGGTTCAAGCTGATATGGCTACCCCCGCTCTCGCTCGTTTTGGAAGTGATGAGATGAAAAGAAAATTTTTGGCACCGTCCATATCCGGGGAATATGTGGCGTGTGTGGGCGTGTCTGAGGCTGGAGCTGGTTCAGACGTGGCAAGCATAAAAACGACAGCTCGACCAGCAGCTACAGGTGATGACCTTATTATTAATGGAGGGAAGCTGTGGACAACTAATGGAGGTCAAGCTGATTGGATGTGTTTGCTTGCAAATACAAGAGCTGGTGATCCTCATCGAAATAAGTCACTAATTTGTGTACCAATGAATACAAAAGGAGTTACAATCAGTAGAAATATTGACAAGCTTGGAAACTGGGCTTCTGATACGGTCGAGGTCGCTTTGGAGGATGTGCGAGTGCCAAAGTCTCACATCATTGGTGAAGAAGGCAAAGGATTTCAATACCAAATGATGCAGTTTCAGGAGGAGAGAATGTGTGCTACTGCTCTTATCGTGAAACCTATGCAGAGACTGATTGAGCAAACTGTGGATTACACTCGAAATCGTAAGGCATTTGGACGGGCTATTCTTGACAATCAAGTTGTTCATTTTCGAATAGCCGAGTTACAGTCAGAATTAGAAGCCCTTCGTAGCCTTCACTACAGATGCATTGGACTGTATATAAAGGGCAGGGATGTCACACCACTGGCATCGATGGCAAAGCTGAAAGCTGGACGATTGGTTCGAGAGGTGACCGATTCGCTTCTGCAGTATTGGGGAGGAATGGGCTACACATCAGAAGTTGAAGTGAGTCGCCAGTATCGTGATGCAAGAGTTTTATCGATTGCTGGAGGTGCCGATGAAGTAATGCTATCTATCATTTGCAAGTCGATGAGGACATTACCACAACGTTCATAAGTAGGACAAGTGATGGCTAATATAGTAGACTATTTGTTTGTTTAGCACTAATAAATGCAAATAAAAGTCACAATCAATTCTGTTCAGTCTGTGCTATATGTGCCGTTTCACTCTAAACTAGACTCGATTATATCTGTCTATAAGCTCTTTAAGCTCAATTGTTGATACTACATCTTTTGCACTTAGAAACCTTGGCAGAATGGTTTTACATGTTCTAAAGAATAGAGGCCTCCAGTATGCCTGATATATACTGTATGCATGCATCTGCATGCCCCTGTTTGTCTGTCAGTCAGTGAGTCTGTGTCCATCTGTCTTTTTGTCTGTCTGTCTGTCTGTCTGTCTGTCTGTCTGAAAACTTCAAACTGTCATCTAATCATGGTGATTTAGATAGATTATTTGATTTTGACATTCAAGGTCAAGTCCTTTAGTTAATGACTTTTTTGTTTGCAAGGGCTGATTTGTATTTTAGAAATCCTAGCATATGTACAAGTAGAATCTGTATGAGAATAAATTATCTGTCTGTCTGTCTGTCTGTCTGTCAGTCAATCAGTCAGTCAGTTTTCAGCCTCTTTGGTCTGAATTGATGAACAGAGTAATGGACTGATGTGGATTTTTCCTTTGAAGATTTGCTTGTTGTATCTTGTAAAGTTGACATCAATAAAATAATCTGTCTGTCTGTCTGTCTGTCTGTATGCCTGTCTGTCTGTTTTTCTGTCTGTCTGTATGTCTGTCTGTATGCCTGTATGTCTGTATGTCTATCTGTCTGTCTGTTTGTCTGTCTGCCTGTCCGTCTGTTTGTCTGTCTGTCTGTCTGTAGGTGTGTCTGAAATTTTGTTACACAGTTTGTCTTGTTTCTATCTGCTGCAGTATTATGACGACAATAATAGAAATTAATAGCAAAGCAAAGATAGTGTTAAAAGTGATAGGATAAATCACAATTTGGGCATTGTGTCATCATAGTCAAGTTTTGTCGGCAACTGATCGAATGGCTAAATTTGCCGCACTTCTAATAGATACTACAATTATAAACAGTATCTATTAAAATGAGGAGAGATGTAGAGATTGCATAAAAACAATAAAACAAGTTTTACATAGTAGTGGTGACATCATCTAGTCTTTCCAACCCAGTGGACATAACGATATAGGCAAGAGGGTCAAAGGCTTTGCCACTCACACAAGCCTACATCATGAACTACAACTAAAAACAGCTTTCCAAAATATTTAGCGGGTGGAATGGATTGTTTTACATACAGGAATTCCCCTAGCAACTGCAAAATGAGATCAGGGCACTAGCCTAAAGTTAGAGCGATGGGCACCTTTATTCGTCATTTTTAAGTCAATTAACCAATTGTAGACAGTCCTTTGCTGTGCCCATCCGGTAAGAACATTGGCCGTTTCACAATATGTACAGATAAACTTGCATCATCGTCAGTTTAACTCCACTTAACTGTACCAAGCAGGAAGGCACAGGGTCCCCCTTTTGTCATGTTCTGGTTTTCGAAACTCTCTTCTCCACATTGCCATTGATCTTGGGACTTCTGTACCCATAGTGTCAGCATTGACAAATGTAAGAACAATATGTGTATGCGTGCGTGTGTGTGTGTGTGTGTGTGTGTGTGTGTGTGTGTGTGTGTGTGTGTGTGTGTGTGTGTGTGTGTGTGTGTGTGTGTGTGTGTGTGTGTGTGTGTGTGTGTGTGTGTGTGTCTCGTAAATACCCCTCACACAATGCACAAAACTACTTATTGATCACTTAGTAGGTCACATCAATTAGCTATATGTTTCTAAACAAACACAGATGTTTTATTACGTAGTTCCAAATTCACAGTGAACGCGAACAGAGAGTACATCAGTCCGTTCCTGTCAAACCATGACGAAAAAGTGGACAGCTGCGCCGCAGCCTTCTACATTTACTACCTAAACCGCGGCCAAACAACAAAAACACACATTGCACAGTTGTGGTTCTTGACTACCACACAGGCTGTAAAATTATAATAAATTAACGT
Source organism: Corticium candelabrum (assembly GCF_963422355.1). Lineage (NCBI taxonomy): Eukaryota > Metazoa > Porifera > Homoscleromorpha > Homosclerophorida > Plakinidae > Corticium > Corticium candelabrum. The sequence continues at coordinate 5,140,036 of NC_085093.1, read as the reverse complement.
AAGTTCCGACAATTGCTAGCCACGCCTGCTTGATTTGTGTCTGGCCTGGTTAGTTGCAGATTTCCTTTCGCTGCCTGTTTCTGCATGGATACGTGTACGAGCTAGACTTTTAGATTTAAGTTACGTAAGGAGCCACATAGAAGCCGTTTACTGATGCAACTACACTGGGCGATTGCATCGTCACATCACGCGACTGTATGCATTCCCTACGCAAAGAAAGGAAGCTCTGATCAACTAGAAGGCAGTAATGCGTTGCAAGACCGATCAAGATGGGAGAAACAGGGTACAAGCTGCCCTAGAACGACAATCACAACCGTTTCGCAGTTCTAAACGAGTCAGGGACAAAAATCTTGCGTCAAACTATTAATTAATACAGACTCGTTCGTTTGAATACAGAAGAAAATAAGAGAGCGATGAAAGGCCTACTTCGTAACTTCTATTACCAAGAGTCACATTACTTTCCTAGACGTTCATTGCCCTTTCCTTTGCCATCGTCCATTGTAAATGGACAGCTTGAAATACAATTGTACGTTAAATAATAATGTTTAATTAACAGGGAATACGAATAAGTGACAGCTGTAAGGATTGCCATTATTTATTGCTTTTCCTACGACAGACCCGCCTTTCTTGTTCTGTCTAGACGTTGGAAAGAGACCGTGGCCGTGAGCCAACTGCAGTGGGTTGGCGGGGACTGGTGCTGATGCGTGCGTAGATAGTGTCAGCATTGCGCATATGCAATGAGTGTTTGCATCACATTAGCATTTAGCTATTTAGCTAAAAAATTGGCGACCACGCGTTTGTCTACACGCTCGCCCCGATTACTACAAATCATGAACCTGCAAAGAGCTAGTTGAAGTAGAAAAATTACTATTCAATTATTAGTTTTGTTTGTAATTAGCGTATTCTAGTACAGCCTATCACAACTGATCTTACGCCTGCGCAATAGACTTCTTAGGCGTGCTCAGCTACTGTCTAGGTGTCACTTACTCAGCTCGTTCCCGTTACGATACAAGGAGAGTCTTTACAAGTTAGTAGACATGTGTGCTAGTTAACATTTAGTAATTTAGGTGCCGAGCAACTGTGATGTCTAGCTATATCCATGCAAAGACTTACTTCCTGTTTCTTTTTTAGCCAGATCACTAGCGATCGCCTGCAAGATGGATTCTGCTACAGACAAAAAGACGTTTCTTTTGGAGGAACCCGCCGTGAAAACCCAGAGTTGTCGATCTCGACAAGTTCACAAGTCAGTATTTGCATGGACAAACATGCCCTCTCATTAATTAACTAATTAAATTATCTAACTGATTGATTAGCCCGTGGGCCGTCCTCTGCATTTTGTTGGTCATCTTGTCGGCAGTCTTTGCTGCAGCGTTTGTTGGAGGCTACTTTCTTGGAAAAGACAAGGCAACATCAAAGGCTCTCGATTCGTCCGATCCGTACGATACTTATCCTCACAGAGGTAAGAGATCTCACAAGACGGCGCGTGACGCATGCCTAGTATGCAGTGGCGTAGACACCAGTTAACTGCGGTATAAATAGAAACAAAAGGAAACTTGGGAACTTGGATTTCTTACCTTGATATTTAGCAACAATGAATAATAAATTGATCAAATTGTGTGACTGACTCTAGAGTCGGGTTGGTTACTTCATGTCAAGGCTCGGTGATGCCTAGACCACCAGAAACAATTCTTGCTAGTACTTAGCTTTGCTTCTATTCTGCCGATCAGGAAAATAACTACATGTTGGACAACATCATTGTGCTGCAACTAGAACAGTCCTTGTTACCACAAAGACTGTCGACATCTACAGTGGCGACTAAAGGGATGGCACAAAGCTACTCATAAGTAATATGATGTCATCCCCTAACGACGTAGTACTACAAACATGTTACATTAGTAGCTTCCACAAATTGTCACTAATACCATCTGTTATCTCGAACGTCATGGACAAAATCAACTCGCATCATTTCTTCTAGGATGTTTTCGAGGAAACATGTTTTAACACTGATTTTGACAGTAAGATTGCTCTCAAGGGTGGCATACGCCTAGTGTGCATACCCATGCCTGGATCAGCCGCTGGCCTAAAATAGTTATAATGCCAATTAAATTGGAAAATGTGAGGAAAACGTACAGGTAGCGTATACACTAGCCATATTAACGAAAGTTCAAAAAAGCCTAAATGATGACAACTGCGAAGAGTGTACAAGCATGCATCAAATATAACCGATTCAAGGGATTTTACTTATATCCATTTGTCCTGATCGTATTATTTCTCTCTTGTTTTAGCATACAACATGCACTATGACGGAAACAGCCACGTCATTCCAGCATTCCGTGGCTCTCTACCCGTTGAAGACTTTATTCAACCACGTGCTGCTGTGGTGAACGGACAGCTGGTGAGCATGCCGGGCAATCCATTGCTCACGCCAAAAGGAACAAGCCAAATTTTTGTCTATCAGGTGAGAGTGCTTTTAAGAATGGTTAGTATACTTTAGAAACCCTCGAAAAGAACAGCTATGATGCTTGCAATTCTCATTTATTTAGCTGTAAAGTATCATTTGTCTTCTCTTATTTTCTCAATATTTTAGTACCTCGACGAAGTGAGCTTGATTGTAACTGCTACTGGTCCAAAGTATGGAGAAGAAGTATCCAACGCGTCCATGTCAGGAGATGGTCAGTACACATTGAGAACGTCAGGCTTGCAAGGAGACTTAGTCCAACTGACCGACGGTTATCATCAGCTCTACGACCGAGTTCCCGTCCCAAACAGTCTGGCAATCAAACTGCAGTGGGGCAATGTGGGCAGCCACGGCTTCATCTTTGTTCTCAACGATCCGAGCTCTTTAGATGCCACCCTAGACTTCACCAGTCTGATTGGCGCACAGCAACCTCTGAACATTCGTGGTGGTCACATGTATGATACAGAGATTGCCGTCCTTCCCACTCCAAATTCTCCATTGCGAATGACTCCTTACACTGGAAAGGTGGGTTTGGTGACGTAACTGTGTACGACTTCAGTATACATATATATATATATATATATATATATATATATATATATACTCAATTAGTATCAATATATGATCTCCTGTTTCATTTTTCTATCAGTTTTCTCTTAACAACAAACCGGATTCTTGGTCAGAGACTTCCATCCCTGGTTCTTCTGACTCTTCCAACTTGAAATTGGTTCAGTTAAATTCAAACAGCCGCCGTCGCCGATCCATGAGTACTCGTTTGTCACGTGGTATGTCGTTTGTTCTGTCGGACCCCAAAACGAATCAACTTCTCCACAAGATCGAAATTACTCACGAGACTCGCCACGGTGGAGATACGGGCAGCGTTTGCTGGCATGTTCTGAACAACGTGAAAGGCGTAGAAGGTTCGTTTTGTCCTCTATTTCATCAAGCACTCTATAACGGCATGAGTGACAAACCAAGCGACGACAGTCGCAACAGCGTGATAGTAAACAGTCACTTCCGCAGCATCAATGACGACTCAGACTTATCAAATACATGGAAACAAGCTACTTTTCTGGTATCATGCATTTCTCTTATCATTACCGTTCCGCGTATACTGACTACTGTGCATTGGTCTATATAGCTTCATGATTTTGATCCTGATTCTGTCTTACAAAGCATGCAACCCCGAAGCAAGCGAGGCTTTTGGGGCACTCTATCAAACGTTGTACACCACGGAAGTCAACTAATCAGTGCTGGACGACGACTTTATGGCGACTATAAACAAGTCAGAGATGGCGTCGTCGATTCAATACATACTGTGCACGGTGTAATCAACGATTTCAATGGCGGATCTAGGTATACATATGTACACTAATGTTCAGTCTACAAGCTGGAAACATTGTTCGAGCCTGTTCACTCACTTTGCTTGCGTTCTAGGAGGAAGCTACTGTGGAATTGTGGGTTTGGAGACTCTTTGCTAGACGGAGGCAAATGTGCAATTGGTGGAGTAGGTTGCGCTGCAGGCCTTGCCGGTGAAGGACCCTCCGGTGGCCTAGACACGGCTCTCACTGCCTACGGCTGTGGATCAGCCGCTTACGACTGCGGAAGCTTTGCAAGCCGTTGCTTTTGATCAACAAACTTTACATGAGCTGTCTCTAGGTGTGACGAATGCTTTTAGTCTTGAGTGCTCGCTGCTGAGTACTTGACGTCACACCACAAGGTCGTGACGCTGTTTTACACGTTGTCTGCAATTGTCTGTTTCATGTCGTAGTTTGTACAATGTAGTGCACGGTTTCTGCAATGTTAACATGTGATATGTCACGCTATAGTTGGTCCCCATCTTACCTAGTCACTGCCCTAACTAATTCTTCGGACCAGTTGTGGTTGCCATAATTGGTCCGGTATTGCAGTAAGTGATCCCGGACCCTAACCTTAACCCTGACCTTACAACCCTAACCTTACAACCCTAACCTTACAACCCTAACGCTATAGCCACGGACCAGTCATTGCTAGGACTAGTACTCTCAGGCCTGTAGACTGCTTCCCAGTGAGGGTTTGAGGTACTCATTTAGTTAAGCTGGTAACTGCGCTAGAATACAGGTAGAGTAGTCACTAATTCTCTAGTACTAAGTCAGCTGTCGTTGTTTACTAAGTATAGATATCGTATAAATATGCTACTCGGTCTCCTTTTTGTTAACTAATTGTCATGCCATCGCGCAAATTCTCGACCATGCATTCAGGATGCCAAGCTAGTCACTGTGTTTGCATGCGCTAGCTAACTGAGGAAACTTGACGGATACAAAATGGTATGATTGCAGCTATCATTCTGACGTTGATGGGGAGGGGGTACAGATTTGACGTAGAACTTGCGGAGAGACTCAATTGGTGGCACTTATGCCAACTGTCTGATTAAAGCTGGATAGATTTGATTGATTTATGATGGGTGGCGCTGCTTCATCACTTCCAATATTAGCGGCTAGCTTCTTGGCTTTAGCGTATATTTGGATATGCTCTACATCCACATCGCTTAGAATCCTTTTGTAAAATTGGACAAATTCGTCAACCTTTTTGAAGCCAAAGTTACAACTCATGCAACCTTGTTTGCAGACACTCTGCAATTAGGCGTATGAGTTCAAGCAGCTGCTTCACAAACATGAAAATTACAATGTTCTCAAATCCAACAAATGTTTGCCTCAAGCCATTAGCAGCAGTTCGTGTTTCTGGACCCCATTTCCAGTTGCTTCCATCAAAATAAAGTTTTTCATAATTGCCTGAGTAAAATTTTTATCTTATCCCAAGTTTCAATAAGATAGGTGTAAAGTTCCAGAATTGTGTCAAAAGTTGTATGCCTCTCAACCCATCTCGTCTTGCACAAGCAATTGATTTTTGTCTTCTTGGTCACTGACAGCTAATAACGTGTTCCAGAAATCTCTGTCGTTTGGGAGATTTAAGAAAAATAGGTATGCTTGCTGGCAAATTTCCAACATGTTCCTAATTGTTGTTATTTGTGACGACTTGCATATTACTAGATTCAGACTGTGCAAGCAGCAGCCTTGATAATCTGCATCAGACGCCATACGTTTGATATATGCGCTTGGACATCAACACTGGATGAGCTCATTGAACTAGTTATATCATACGCTTGTCCTCGACAATTCCTGATGTCAATCTTATTCTTTTCAAGAACACATAGGATACCCTGTGCAATAGATTTGGGCCATTCCCCAGTTATTCTTTGAAGAATGGTGAAATCCAGCTGGACTTCATGTTCCTTTGGCTTCAGCTCAAAGTTACATTTGTAAACTTCTAAGAACCGTAAACAAACTGACAATACCTCTTGCCAATAAGATATAACCTCGTCTGCTACAACTGAAATGTGCGCATTCCTTCAACCATTCATTCTCTGTAGAAATCTCGAATTTGGTCAGCAGCAATCTCTAATATTTCGTTTTAAATGTTTTTACTGATGTACTTTGCATTTGCAGTCCTGGGATGCTGATTCAAGCAAGAATTGGTGCCAGCAAGCAGCCTTACCAATGCAACAAAAATTATCCTCGTTTCGTGTTGCAGGACTGTCGAAGTTAATTTATCTTGCTTATGACCTTGCAAGGCGATCATCTGCTTTCTACACATAATGACAGCTTCAACGATGGTAGGCAGAACTTCTGAGTTGAATTTTAGTTTGTGGCGTTAATATCTGTCATTCTGTTGTCAATTCTTGCTTTAGGATTGGAATAATGCATCCTAAAGTGGTAAACCCGATCAACAGTTTGTGAATGATATCTTTTTGTCTCGTGTCTACCAGGAATCTGTTAAATTTGTTTTAATTAACAAACGGAGTTCTAACGAATACGCCAAGGTAAAGAGATCTCATCTCATCAGGAGTCAGAAATAAATTGCACGGTAGACACCAACCTCCCTTGTCATCCCTTGATTTACCTAGCAAAGCCATTGATCCTCTCGAAGCCACCTTCTTTGAAATCTAATCTGCTTGACTTTCAATTTTTTGCCCTCAGGATCTCCAGGAGGAAATGACCTTGTGTCCAACTCATCATCGCGGATGTCGTCTTGCACGGTAGTTAATTAGCTAGCAAATGGTACTTGTCATCTGCAGTTAGCTCTCTTGTATGTCTAATTGCAATCTGAAGGAGACTGCTTTGCAAACCCTCCGGCTCCTGCAGTTGACTTTCGCTGAGGGTCGCCGTGGCATGTTGTACATGTTCTTGCGACAGTTGCCTTTGTTCATTCCGCATCCTTGATTTTTGTGCGCCGTAGCCTCCATAGAACGCTAAGTCAAAGTTAAACAGTGCCGGCTGCTTGAATTTCTTTGAGTCAGACGTCATGATCAGATGCTAACGTCACCGTTAGCCGCCATTAGCAATATCCCGGATATAGCCTACAGTCGCTTGTGGACTTGAATTAGACCGTCGTCACTCAATTCGCTTGTAACTATCTAGTACAATTTTGTCACACTCCGATATGTCTCACTTACGACCACTAGCTAGCCACCCTCTTTACAAAAATCCTGGATCAGCGCCTGTTTGTATGATGATGATTTAGCTCTAGGCTAGTTAATTGAGAAGACCTCAGGTGAACTGCAAAAGTTAGTAGACGTCTACATGAGTCCTGCTGTAAATGGCTAATAAAAATCAGAAAATCAAGAAAGCAAAAGTTTTTGAGCATTGGTTGCGAGCAGGCACGTTTTCTTCTTGACGGTTCTATTCTTGAAAACGTTACAGAGTTTACTTACTTGGTGAGTATCATGAGCCATATGAAACACAAGTAAAGTTTTTGGTTTCTGGAAGAAAAATGTATTTACCAACAGACAGTTTTCAATCTCCACAAGAAAGAAAATTTTCCGTGCTTTGGTGAGACCAGATTTGCTCTATAGATATATATGGATGTGAGACTCTGTCCGTTACACAATCAAATTTGCAACGCTTAGATACATTCCGTGCTTTCGATCGATTCTTGATGTCTCAAGATGGAATAAAATCAATAATTCAAACAATTTAGAACGAGCGTGTAAAGACCCTATTGCTATGACAATGCAGACTGAGAGACAACGATTGCAAATGGTTAGGCCATCTACTGCGCATGAGTGACAAGCGTCCCCAAAAACAACTACTTCGCAGCAGACTTAATAATGCAACAAGACCAACACATGTGCCTAAACAGAGATGTAGATGTTGTCACATGATACCTCAGGTCGTTACTTATCAGTCTTCGTGATGCTGATGATCGTGCTGTTTTAGTACGCTTCGTTTGCCAAAACCCATAGTGGGTATGATGGAATCAAGGTCGAGGTGTGTGTGTGTGTGTGTGTGTGTGTGTGTGTGTGTGTGTGTGTGTGTGTGTGTGTGCAGAGGCGTCGCTCAATAGGGGCCTGGGTGGGCCATGGCCCCCCAATATTAGTAGGCGTGGCCGTCTAGACAATTGACAATAGACAATAATCCTAGCGCTGGCCCCCCAATTTTGGACGTCCAGCGACGCCTCTGGTGTGTGTGTGTGTGTGTGTGTGTGTGTGTGTGTGTGTGTGTGTGTGTGTGTGTGTGTGTGTGTGTGTGTGTGTGTGTGTGGTTGTTGTTGATACCCTCAAACAATGCACAAAACTACTTATTGATGTCCTCTAGTCAATTAGTAAGTCACAGGCAATTAGTTCAATGTTTCTAAGCAAACACAGGTGCTTCATTACGTAGTTCCAGATTCACAGTGAACGCGAACAGAGAGTACATCAGTCCGTTCCTATATAGATTAACATAAGTTTCGACAATTGCTAGCCACGCCTACTTGATGTGTGTCTGGCCTGGAATTGAAGTTACGTAAGGAGCCAACTAAAAGCCGTTTCACTGATGCAAGTACACTGAGCGATTGCATCGTCACATCACACGACTGCATGCACAAGAAAGGAAGCTCCGATCAACTAGAAGACAGTAATGCGTTGCAAGACCGACCAAGATGGGTGAAACAGGTTTAAGCTGCCCTAGAACGACAATCACAACCGCATCGCTGTTTTGAACAAGTCAGCAGACAAAATTCTCGCATCAAACTATTAATTAATACAGACTCGTTCGTTTTAAGTTGATACAGGAGAAAATAAGAGAGCCGTGCAAGGCCTACTTCTTAGCTTCTATTACCAAGAGTCACGTTGCTTTCGTAGCTATACGTTCATTACATTTTTTGCCATCGTCCATTCTGTATGAGCAACTTAAAAATAGAATTGTGAACGTAAAATATCAAAGTTTAAGTTAGCAGGGAATGCGAATAAGTGACAGATTGCCATTGTTTTTGGATGCCCGGATAATTAACAGAGCTAACAGACACGGATACTGTCACTAACGACAGACCTGCCGTTCTAGTCTCTGTCTAGAAGTTGGAAAGAGATCGTGGCCGTGAGCCAACTGCAGTGGGCTGGCGGTGACCCGTGCTGATGCGTGCGTAGATAGTGTCAGCATTGCACCTAGGCAATGAGTGTTTGCATCACGTGCACATTAGAATTTAGCTAGGAAAATGGCGTCCACGCGTTTGTCTACATGCTCGCACAAATTACTAACAATTGAGAACCTGCAAGAGCTAGTTGGAGCAGAAAGACCATTATTGAAGTATTATTTTGGTTTGTAATTAGCGTATTATCAGTGCTAGAGTACAGCCCATCACAACTGATCTTACGCCTGCGCAATAGACATCGTAGGTGTGCTATTGTCTAGGTGCGTCACTTACTCGGCTCGTTCCGGTTACTAAAAGAAGAGTCTTTACAAGTTAGTACTGTAGGAGTGTGTTAGTTAGCAATTCATTTAGTAATTTACGTGCCGAGTAACTGTGAGGTCTAGCTATATACGTAAAGACTTACTTCCTGTTTCTTTTTTTAGCCAGATCACTAGCGATCGCCTGCAAGATGGATTCTGCTACAGACAAAAAGACGTTTCTTCTAGAGGAACCTGCCTTGAAAAACCAGGGTTGTCGATCTCGACAAGTTTACAAGTCAATTTGCATGGACAAACATGCCCTCTGATTAATTAATTAAATTATCTAACTGATGTGTTAGCCCGTGGGTTGTCCTCTGCATTTTGTTGGTCATCTTTTCGGCAGTCTTTGCTGCAGCGTTTGTCGGAGGCTACTTTCTTGGAAAAGACAAGGCAACATCAGAGGCTCTCGAATCGTCCGATCCGTATGATACTTATCCTCACAGAGGTAAGAGATCTCACAAGACGGCGCATGACGCATGTGTAGTATGCAGTGGCGTAGACACCAATTAACTGCGGCATAAATAGAAAAAAAAGGAATCTTGGGACCTTGGATTTCTTACCTTGATATTTAGCAACAATGAATAATAAGTTGATCAAATAGTGTGACTGACTTTAGAGTCGGGTTGGTTACTTTAAGTCAAGGCTCGGTGATGCCTAAAACACCAGAAACAATTCTTGCTACAGACATAGGCATAATTATGGATTCACCCAGAGCATGTGACTTAGATTGAGAATTATTGGACTTTCTCGGACAGTGCATGCATGATGCACAGCATGTCATGCACAGCACAGCTGCAACAACATGAGACATCTCATGCATGCACAGCAACAGCTGCACTTTTTGCTAAATTAAAACAAGTCATAATGGTAAGGTAATGGCTCGGATTGTGTCATCCACATGTCTGAGATTGGAGGTGATCATGTGCGACCTACACGACTGCTTCTTGCTGTCAGTTTAATCAATTCAAAAGTTAATAATGAAAATTGTTTTTCAAAATGCTTCTAAACAATAAAATGACTTTTTTATGTCAGAGGAAACTATATGCTTTATTGTACTTGCATATTGTGAGTTTGCTCTTGTGTTGTCACAACATGAACGGTTTGGACATGGTAATGTATGGTGTTGGTGGTTAGTCTGGTCATTCTCTAGTCATTTGTTGCTAGGTTGTCAAAGCGTCCAATCAGGACAATATAAATACCCAAATAGCATGACTTGATGTAGAATCAGCTGGTCAGCAGGTATATTCGTAAATCTGCAATTGTAGATTTCCATGCCTTAGCTGATATGGGGGACTTCCTAATTATGCCCATGTCAGTAGTTGTTAGCTCTGCTTCTATTCTGCCGTTGGAAAACATCATTGTGCTGCAATTATGACATTCCTAGTTAACACAAATAGACTGTCGACATCTACAGTGGTGACTAAAGGATAGTACCAAGCCACTCATAAGTAATATGACGTCATTCCCAAATGACGTAGTACTACAAACATGTTACATAAACAAGAGCTAGCTTCCACAAATTGTCACTAGTACCAGCTATTATCTCAAACGTCATGGACAAGATCAACTAGCATCATTTCTTCTAGGATGTTTTCGAGGAAATATGTTTACACACTGTTTTTGACAGTAAGATTGCTCTCAAGGGGGTGGTATGTGCCTAGCGTGCATACCCATGCCTGGATCAGCCGCTGGCCTAAAATAGTTATAATGTCAATTAAATTGGAAAATGTGAGAAAAACGTACGAGGTACAGTATACGCTAGCCATTCATAGTTCAATAAAGCCTAAATGATGACAACTGCGAAGAGTGTACAAGTACGCATCAAATATAATTGATTTGACGGATTTTACTTATATCCTTTGTCCTGATCGTATTATTCCTCACTTGTTTAGCATACAACATGCATTATGACGGAAACAGCCACGTCATTCCAGCATTCCGTGGCTCTCTACCCGTTGAAGACTTTATTCAACCACGTGCTGCTGTGGTGAACGGACAGCTTGTGAGCATGCCGGGCAATCCAATGCTCACACCAAAAGGAACAAGCCAAATTTTTGTCTACCAGGTGAGAGTGCTTTTAAGAATGGTTAGTATACTTTAGAAATCCTTGACAAGAACAGCTATGATGCTTGCAAGTCTCATGTATTTAGTTGTAAAGTATCTTTTTTCTTGTCTCATTTTCTCAATATTTTAGTACCTCGACGAAGTAAGCTTGATTGTAACTGCTACTGGTCCAAAGTATGGAGAGGAAGTATCCAACGCGTCCATGTCAGGAGATGGGCAGTACACATTGAGAACGTCAGGCTTGCAAGGAGACTTAGTTCAACTGACCGACGGTTATCATCAGCTCTATGACCGAGTTGCCGTTCCAAACAGTCTGGCAATCAAACTGCAGTGGGGCAATGTGGGCAGCCACGGCTTTATCTTTGTTCTCACCGATCCGAGCTCTTTGGATGCCACACTAGACTTCACCAGTCTGATTGGCTCACAGCAACCTCTGAACATTCGTGGTGGTCACATGTATGATACAGAGATTGCCGTCCTTCCCACTCCAAATTCTCCATTGCGAGTAACTCCTTACACTGGAAAGGTGGGTTTGGTGACGTAACTGTTAGGGACTTCAATATATATATATATATATACTAATTGGGTACATATATATGTATATATATATATATATATATAATTTTTGATCTCCTGTCATATTTTTCTGTCAGTTTTCTCTTCACAACAAACCGGATTCTTGGTCAGAGACTTCCATCCCTGGTTCTTCTGACTTTTCCAACTTGAAATTGGTTCAATTAAATTCAAACAGCCGCCGTCGCCGATCGATGAGTACTCGTTTGTCACGTGGTATGTCGTTTGTTCTGTCGGACCCCAAAACGAATCAACTTCTCCACAAGATCGAAATTACTCACGAGACTCGCCACGGTGGAGATACGGGCAGCGTTTGCTGGCATGTCCTAAACATCGTGAAAGGCGTAGAGGGTTCGTTTTGTCCTCTATTTCATCGAGCACTCTATAACGGCATGAGTGACAAACCAAGCGACGACAGTCGCAACAGCGTGATAGTAAACAGTCACTTCCGCAGCACTAATGACGACTCAGACTTATCAAATACATGGAAACAAGCTACTTTTCTGGTATCATGCATTTCTCTTATCATTACCGTTCCGCGTATACTGACTACTGTGCATTGGTCTATATAGCTTCATGACTTTGATCCTGAGTCTGTCTTACAAAGCATGCAACCCAGAAGCAAGCGAAGCTTTTGGGGCACTCTATCAAACGCTGCGCGCCACGGAAGTCAACTAATCAGTGCTGGAAAACGACTTTATGGCGACTATAAACAAGTCAGAGATGGCGTCGTCGATTCAATAAATACTGTCCACGGTGTAATCAACGATTTCAATGGCGGATCTAGGTATACATTTATACGCTAACGTTCAGTCTACAAGCTGGAAATATTGTTCGCGCCTGTTCACTCACTTTGCTTGCATTCTAGGAGGAAGCTACTGTGGAATTGTGGGCATGAAGACTCTATAATAGGCGGAGGCGAATGTATATCTGGCGGAGTAGGTTGCGTTGAAGGCATTGCCGCTGAAGGACCGTCTCTTGGCCTAGACACAGTTTTCACTGCCTACAAGTGTGGGAAATTCGCTTACCAATGCGGAGGCTTTTTAGGCCGTTGCATTTGATCAAACCGCATTCCGATAGACTTCAGACTTTACACGAGCTGTCTCTAAGTGTGACGAATGCTTTTAGTCTGAGTGCTCGTCACTGCGTACTTGACGTCACACCACAAGGTCGTGACACTGTCTTACACGTTGTCTGCAATTGTCTGTTTCATGTCGTAGTTTGTACAATGTAACGCACGCTTTCTGCAATAAGAATATGTGGTATGTCACGCTGTAGTTGGTCACGCTGTAGTTGGTCCCCCACCTTAATTAACTAGTCACTGACCTAACTGATCCTCCGGAACAGCTGTTGTTGCCATAGTTGGTCCGGTATTGCAGCAAGTGGTCCCGGACCCTAAATCTAACCCTATCCTACCACCCTAACCCCGGACCAGTAATTTCTAGGACCATTACTTCCAAGCCTGTAGACTGCTTCCCCGTGGGGGTTCGAAGTTTGTCTATTTTTAATATCAATTGACATCACGTGCCATTGAAATGACGTCACAGACATTTCGGTTTTTAAATTTCAAAACGCCGATGTACTTACAACAACAGGCTAAGACAACAATGTGTTTGAAGTAGTCAAAAACGGACTCTGCAGCGGAGTGTCTGCGGTGTCTATGTCGTATACTAGCTATTCTTGGCATATACTTGGAATATGGTACATACTTTCCACTCTTTCTGCTAGTGTGACAAACCTGGCGGTAAACTGCCAGAAAACTTTCACATACATAGCCATTAGTCCTTTTGACCATTCCATGCATGAGCTTCAATGATATTCCAACGCCATACTTCACAATTTTATAGTCAAATCGGACAGGTGTGAAAGATAATGGTCTACTATCAAGAACTAAGAGTCATAGACTACAATGAAATTTAACTTACTCTATAGTGATACTGGCAAGAAGCTGCTAAGCCACATGCACGAGGCTCCTTGTGTCCCAATCGGAGTGGAGGTGCCCATATTTGTCAACCAAAGCGAATAACTGTGACACTGTGAAAGAAACGCTCTTATACAAGTGGGCCTTGCCACGGCCAGAGGGGGTGGTGCATGCGTTCTCACTCTTGTCACCCCTCCAGCCTGTACGGGGCTGACTCGTGACAGGTAAGTGCGTTTCAAGCCTCTACGGAGTCTACCTCCGTACTGCCACTAATTCTTTCCAAACACTAACTATTTCGAATTAGTTTCTATTTTACGAGCAATGTTTGATAATATCTCTCTTCCGTTAATTAGTCGTTAGGTTGACCGCCGGCCATACAAGAGTACCCGGATAAAAGGCTCTGAGATTAGTTATAAAGTACTTTCTCGTTGAACTCTAAAGATTTGAAAACATAATGTCAAAATATTACTTGATACAAAATAGAGGTAGTACGGTATTTAATTAACAGTCGCATAGCTAGCAAGAATATATTAAAATAGACAATATTGTCTAACTCTAGATAACATACTGATACCATACGAATATAGTGTTCAATGTAAAGCGATGTCTTTTCCGAGGGCTAGTGTGAAAACTTCATGCAGACAACTCCAGAACCGCAGCAGAAACGAGACAAAAATACCGTTTATATTCGTACGTCTGAACTGTTAGACAGTACCGCTGCTTGCTCTAGTTGCAAAGTGTCATGCATGAATTGATAGTATGCTCTGACGTCGAACTGATGTACTAATACGGGTATTTTAGGATTTCATTTACTAATTGCCTAATGCATTTTGAAATTAATTAAATAACGAAAACGATATAGATTCATAACTTTGTTTCCTGCAATTACATGGTACACCAATGATATCAATTGACAACGTTAAGAATTCTAATACATCTGCTGCTAACAGATTTAGCCACTAGATGGATCGGTACAGTAAAAACTGTTTGCTGTTTACTACAGCTGTACATGTTCAGGTGACTGAAATACTAAGTAGATGCATAGGCAAGTGGAACCTGGATATATGAAGAGTCGGGCAAAAGTTTAGATCTAATGGTTACCACCCACCCATCTACCACCCACCCAAACACACATGCACATGCTACAAAAATTTAGTTTAAAACGCTATGCATTGTACCACTTGCTCTCTCACACACAAACTAATTAGACAGTTAATTAATTAATTATTTAATTAATTAATTAAGCCATTTTTGATATCAGAGCGAATTAGAAGCTGGGTTGCCGTATTAAGAACGACGTCGTAAAGCAAAATGATAAATTATATTTTTACGAAAAGAAATACAATACTGAAAATCTGCAAGGAAAACACTCCCATAGTCTGCAACTAACGCGCGCTAACTGGTTAGCTGTCCAGTCATGCTACGTTCTATTGTGCAAACTGTTCGTCCACTGTCGTTTGCTTTGAGATCCAGCTTTAGTCTCAGAACTATTGGATCACTTTCTGCATCGTTTCAGCTCACAGACGAGGCCATCTTTAGCGATGAGCACGAGTCAATGCGATCGTCTCTCCGCAAACTGATCGACCAGCACATCAACCCATACGTAGATGAGTGGGAAGAGGCCAAAGCCTTTCCAGCTCACCAGGTATTCAAGAAACTAGGAGATGCTGGCTTCCTGGGAGTGAGTAAGCCTACTGAGTACGGGGGGCTGGGGCTTGACTTCTCGTTCAGTGCAGCAGTGGCGGAAGAGTTCGGTCACATCACGTGTGGAGCCATACCTATGGCAATCGGTGTTCAGGCTGACATGGCTACTCCCGCTCTCGCTCGTTTTGGAAGTGATGAGATGAAGAGGCAATTTTTGGCACCTTCCATATCCGGGGATTTGGTAGCTTGTTTGGGCGTGTCCGAAGCTGGAGCTGGATCGGACGTGGCCAGCATCAAGACTACAGCTCGACCGTCGACGACGAGCGATGATCTTGTTATTAATGGAGGGAAAATGTGGACGACTAGTGGAGCTCAAGCTGATTGGATGTGTTTGCTTGCCTCAACGAGAGACGGTGATCCACATCGAAATAAGTCACTAATCTGTCTACCGATGAATACAAAAGGAGTCACAATCAGTAGAAAAATTGACAAACTTGGGAACTGGGCTTCTGATACGGTTGAGGTCGCATTCGAGGATGTGCGAGTGCCAAAGTCCCACATTATTGGTGAAGAAGGCAAAGGATTTCAATACCAAATGATGCAGTTTCAGGAGGAGAGAATGTGTGCTACTGCTCTTATGCTTGAACCCATGCAGAGACTGATTGAGCAAACAGTGGATTACACTCGTAATCGGAAGGCATTCGGACGGTCAATCCTGGACAATCAAGTTGTTCATTTTCGAATAGCTGAGTTACAGTCAGAATTAGAAGCCCTCCGTAGCCTTCACTACAGATGCATTGGAATGTATGTAGCTGGCAAAGATGTCACACCGCTGGCATCAATGGCAAAGCTGAAAGCTGGACGATTAGTCCGAGAGGTGACCGATTCGCTGCTGCAGTATTGGGGAGGAATGGGCTACACATCCGAAGTCGAAGTGAGTCGTCAGTATCGTGATTCAAGACTTTTGTCTATTGGAGCAGGTGCCGATGAGGTGATGCTATCGATTATATGCAAGTGGATGGGGACATTACCTCGTCATTCATAGTGATGATTGAAACATGTGTACATCACAACATCCTTGCTAGTTTTCAATTGTTGCCAGTGTCATTAACTTGAATATTGTATTTGCAATACAGTATCGTATTTTGTGGTTTGTCTCATTCTATAATTTAGTACGAATTGTATATAGTGATACAATTTCTGCAGCTATATGGGTAATGGTGCAGGGACACTTTAGAGCAAGAGTGACACAAATATAGAAAAAATTATTTGGAGATTTGGAAGGCTATTTGTTGTCTTCTGCAGAAATTTGTAAACACTATGTTACAAAGAGATTAATTAATTAAATAATTAGGTTCTAGGCAGCTAATACGACTTCTCTTTGGTACATGCAACATCAAGGAATCAAACGAAAAGCGTAGGTTGTCCAACTTAATGCTACAGTGGCGCTTTAGGAAGCTATTGATCACTTCACAGTCTGACAGACAGCTTCCTATAGCTCGTTCTAAACTCGTGAGGCTCTACTGACTCCGTGACGATACGAAACCACAAGAATTATTGTTGTTGTAGCAGACTGTTTGGACACCAGCTGCTAGTCTAGATATCCTCTACGGTCACGAAGTCTTATGGAATTGCTGATACTCGCAAATTTTGTACATTTACTCAACTGGAGTCATTTTGCGAAGTCTTCTTCACGATCAGAGGCTCGTGTAACTTTCTGAGGGTCAACTTTGAGCTTGCGCAATACTACGGATGTCAGGCGGAACTACAACTCGTATTCAGATACTTTCAGTTTGTCGTCGTGAAGACGTCTGCAGGTATAGTACACTAGTACTTAGTGTAAGCAGACAAGTGTCAGCACATAAAACTTACTTCCTGGTTCTCTATGTTCCAACCAGATATTTGCAGACGCGTTGAACAATGGATTCTGCTACAGATAAGAAGACCTCTCTTCTGGACGAGCGCGACACTAGCAAGATTTGTTGACCTCGACAAACTCACAAGTTAGATATTTAGTTCCGTAATAGTACTGGCATTCAAGTGACGTAGCTATATGGATAAATCGCCACTAATTCGATCATACGCGTCTTCCTTCGTCTTCTTTAGTCCTTGGATCGTACTCTGCGTTTTGCTCGCTATTTTCTTGACGGTTTTTTGCTGCGGCGTTTGTTGGAGGATACTTCTTGGGGAAAGCAAGGCAACGCCCGAGTCAGACAGCTCAGATTACTCTTCTCACAAAGGTAAACAAAATCGTAAAACAGCACTCTAAAGCTAGAGGCATGCACGCATGGTTGTATTCATGTCTAGGCGTAGGAACCGTGGGGGCCAAGAGGCCATGGCCACAGTGCCTCATGATCAATCACTGCGTATATACACTCGCAAATGCAATATGTATTGTTCGGATCAATGGTACAGTATGCACCCCCGGCTAAATGGGTGCGTATTCTTCTAGCCTCTATGGTACAATACGCACCCTAGGCTATTTACATACCAGCAAAAACAAAAGTGACATACAATATATCCTGTACACGCCTACTTTATGAAACATTACACCGTTATCCGGGATAATAAGCAAATCTCGCGCCAAATTGCATGTTGATCAGTAGTCCGTTTAGGTTCGCATGTGTTAACGTGAGAAATGATCCAAAATCTTAGATTGCATAGTATTCCGTTCAGGCCAGCATCTATAAACGTGAGAACGGATCCAAAAGTTCGGCCAATCAGGTCTGTCTTTACATATTCCGTTCAGGCTCACACAAAACCTATTTAAGAGGTACAGTCAAGGCATAGAGTCAGACTCGATCAGCTGTCTTTGTGCTCTACTATTTCTATTATCGACGGTATACAGCTATTGTAGTATGGACTTCCACACTATTCAAGAAGTCGTACATGGTGACAATTCAGCAGAACAAGTACTTCGATTTCTGCAACGTCACCATCTTCTATCAAACAGCGAATACTGTTACTGTGGATCTGCTATGAACATCCAAAAATATTCAAGAGCAACCGATTGTTACATCTGGAGATGTCCAAGCCACAACTGCAAAGCAACAAGGTTATAAATTTCCTAATCAAAAAGCCTAGTAACAATTTACCAATGCTATTCCTGTATGGTACAGATCAGTGAGAACTGGATCATTTTTCTCTAACAGTAACATTACATTGACAAAGTACTTGCTGATGGTTCTCCACTGGGCGTACGATGACCAGGTTTTAGATGTTTGCCAAAGAGTACGTGCGGGACATCTGCTCCTGGAAGTTACTTCAGATGCCAATTCGACTTAGGGGCAGAGTGGGGCTGCACCCCAACGTGTGTCAGATAGATGAATTCTGCTTCTCGCACAAGCCCAAGGTAGTTCATTGTGTTGATCACACCACACAATTTTTCATTGATTACGTTGCCTTTGTTGTCGCTATAGCATCACCGCGGACATCCGGCACGGCATCCAGTTTGGGTGTTCGGTATTGTTGATACCTCAACGACCCCTGCCACTGGATACATGGAAGTGGTACAACGTAGGGATGCGGCAACCCTTCTGCCGATAATACAGGCTCACGTGCTGCCAAATACAACAATTCACAGCGATGAATGGAGAGCGTATCATCGCGCTATCCAGCTTCCAAACATTGCCATTCACCAGACAGTCAATCATTCGTACCATTTTCGAGACCCAGCAACCGGCGTTCATACGAACCATATCGAATCCTATTGGAATCGTGTAAAACTACGACTCAAACGAATGAAAGGATGCCACAGACACATGCTACCATCGTACCTTGACGAGATTATGTGGAGGGAGAGGTATGGCAAACCCAGGCAGGAAGGTTTACAAGACCTTGTTGCTGACATAGCAGCGCGATACCCTGTACCTCACTGACATTCTAGCATTGTCTCACTTCTTGACTCAGTGGAATTACATAGAGTTTGTAGTTTAGTTGAACCGTTCCAGCATAGCCTAGCTACTTTGTAATTCTGTAAACATTACACAACAAGAAATAGTCTCGTACTCTAGACTCCGCGCGACAATCTGCATTATTATCCCGGATAAGGGTGTAATGTTTCATAAAGTAGGCGTGTACAGGATATATTGTATGTCACTTTTGTTTTTGCTGGTATGTAAATAGCCTAGGGTACGTATTGTACCATAGAGGCTAGAAGAATACGCACCCCATTTAGCCGGGGTGCGTATTGTACCATTGACCGTATTGTGCTATAGCACGAGACTGTACTGTTTGGCCCCCAACCTCGTAGATTTGCCTCTCTTAGGATCTGCTCATCCTTGACGTTTCTTTTTTTATTCTAGCATACAGCGTCAACTATGACGGAAACAGCCACGTCATTCCCGCATTTCGTGGTGCTCTACCGGTTGAAGAGTTTATTCAGCCGCGTGCTGTGGTGGTGGACAGACAATTGATGAGTGTACCAGAAAATCCACTCCTCACACCGAAGGGAACCAGTCAATTATTTATATACCAGGTCTGGAGTTGCTGGACCCTCTCCACCATCATACTTCTGGCGGGTAGCCAGACCCTCTCGCCATCATATATATATATATATATATATATATATATATATATATATATATATATATATATATACTAATATACATGGCCCGTCCTTCGTACGGGCAAGATACTGTAGTCTAAAGATAGGTCTGTGAACACGTCACGTGAATCTTTGTTGCGAGGTCCCGGATGTGCTGAATGAATTCGAATCTTGCTCTTCGCGCTTGTTTTGATAGAAATAGACACACTCCCCGTGTAGCGCTTGCTGCAGAAAACGTGTAGATTGGATTCGGTGCAAATGCAATCAGAATTTGGAGAAAAACGAAAGCGATAGAAGAGTAAGTTTCGTCGGCAAGAGATATTCGATCGCTCGAAGCTTTGCGAAGGACGACGATGCATACGGTCTACACAGGACTGGCGTGGGCGTGTGTTCAAATGAACCGGAATGTGTAGCGTTTGCGTATCACGAAATTTTACGCGGGGGTCGACCCCTCGAGACGGGACCCGGTGCATAATATTTTAATTTTTTACGCAAACCTTTCCCTGTGCGTGCCGAGTGTGCGTACAGTACCGATTTCGGTTGAGAAGGGATAAAAGACGTGGCCCCCAAAAGCGAACACACACAGACACACACACACACAGACACACACAGACACACACACACACACACACACACACACACACACACACACACACACACACACAGACAGACAGTTTGAGCTTCATATAGTAGATATATATATATATATATATATATATATATATATATATATATATATATATATATATATATATACTTCTGGCTGGATAGGTACCGGAAGTATGATGGCGGATAGGGTCTCCCGACTGAAGTATGATGGCCAAGAGGGTCTTTCCTAATCAAAGCGTTATAAGTATTGCAATTGCATGGAAACGCTCTTAAACGCAGGTAATTGATGCAGGTGGAATGGCATGCAGGCAATCCTCAGTGATGAGCCCTGCTTGGTGAGATGGGTGGGTGGTGGGTGGGTGGTGTGTGTGTGTGTGTGTGTGTGTGTGTGTGTGTGTGTGTGTGTGTGTGTGTGTGTGTGTGTGTGTAACTGCACAGATGGTTAACAATCATGCAGCTAACATGCAACATGCGTACAGTATGTAGAACCTGTACAGTTCACTACACTACTCCCCCGCCAGTGTTCGACGACACGTATGAAGAAAGACGTCGTGGAAAGTGAACTCGTCGTCCCGAGCGAGTATGCCGGCATTCTGATGTAGAAGGTGGGTCAGGAGACTCGCTGGGGGAGGTCACGGTGTCACAATCTAGATGAGCAGGCTTCAAGCGATCAATGGACACAGTGTCTTTGCGACCGTTCCTACCCACGGTGAAATGTTTGTCAGTGCGGTCGACGATAGGGTAAGGTTCATCATACGGAGCTTGGAGGGGTTTGCGTACAGCATCGTGGCGGATGAAGACGTGAGTGGTAGTCGCAAAGTCATCACTCAGTGGACTATGTGGTAGAGCGGACGTAGGACGAGGTAGGGTGGGACGGATGATCTGCATGTGGGCTTTGAGTTGAGATATATAGTCAGTGGGGTCAGCAACAGGAGTTGGGCGCGCGGTAGTAAAGAATTCTCCAGTTAGTCGAAGAGTTGTGCCGTACACCATCTCAGCTGCCGTAGACGAGATGTCTGCTTTCAGTGCGGTGCGGACACCGAGGAGGACCAGTGGGAGAACATCCATCCAGGCAGTAGGGTTATGGTAAGCCTTCAAGGAGTCTTTCAGCTGGCGGTGGAATCGTTCAACAAGACCGTTGGCTTGGGAGTGGTAAGCAGTGGTGCGAGCTCGTTTAGAGCCGAGTAGAGTCATCAAGTTGCTCCACAAGTGTGATTCAAATTGCCGACCACGGTCTGTAACAATAGTGGACGGGACACCAAAGCGAGATATCCATCCACTGAGGAAAGCGCGAGCAACGACGTCGGTCGTCGAGGTGGTAAGGGGAATAACTTCTGGCCATCGGGTGAAGCAATCAACACAAGTGAGAAGATACGTGAATCCTCGTATTTGTGGTCGAGGGAAGTTACGAACAGTCTCAACTTTGTCGGGCAAAGGACGGATACCGTGTCGATCGATGTGGTGGCCGAGAAAAGTGAGCTCGCTGACACCAAAGAGGCACTTGTTGGGGTTGATGACGATCCCATGAGTGGCGAGTCGCTCGAAAACGACCCGTAAGTGGTGGAGGTGTTCATCAGTGGTGGTACTTACGACGAGGACATCATCGATGTACGCATACGCAAATGACAGACCGCTAAGAACTTGATCCATAAAGCGTTGAAAAGTCTGTGCTGCATTCCGTAGGTCGAAGTGCATTCGCACAAACTCGAATAACCCGAACGGAGTGGTGACCGCAGTTTTGTGCACATCGCCGTGGGCGACGGGAATCTGATGGTATGCCCTGACAAGATCCAATTTGGAGAATGTTGTGGCGCCCTGCAGTGTAGAGGAAAAATCGTGGATGTGCGGGACCGGATAACGGTCGGGAACGGTGATCCGATTCAGGGCCCGGTAGTTGCTACAAGGTCGCCAGTCGCCGGCGGTCTTCTTGGGTACCATGTGTACGGGAGATGACCATGCACTGGACGAAAAGCGTATGATCCCGAGTTGTAACATGTGCTCGAATTCGTGCTTGGCTGCTCGAAGACGCTCCTGTGCCAACCGTCGAGGGCGAGCAGAGACGGAAGGTCCTGTGGTTTCGATGTGGTGGGTGACATCATGGACAGCAGGACCGGTTGGAGAACTGATCTCTGTGAGAACTGAGAACTCGCGTAGCAGAGCAAGATAGGGAGTGTTGATGACCTTTTGATAGACCGAAGTGCTGGGAGAGGTGTCGGAACAGCTGATGCCTTGCACATGTAAGTGGGTTGTTGAATCAGTCAGCTGCTGTTGCTTTATGCCGACCAGCAATGCAAAGTGTCGAAGAAAGTCAGCACCGATGATTGGCTTCTGTACATCAGCGATGATGAAAATCCAAGGTAGAGATCGTCTGAGGCCAAGATTAAGAGTGAGGGAGCGTTTGCGTATGTGCGAATGGGAGTGTTGTTCACTGCCATGAGTGTGAGTTTGTCTGTTGTGCTCCTGCGTTCAGCAGTAGAGGGAGGTATGACGCTAGCTTCGGACCCTGTATCCACAAGAAAAGGTGTGTGTGAGTTACTGTCACTGACGTTTAAGAGGCGACTATGAGGTGAGCCAGCAACGCCCGTCGCCATTAGCGGCTGGCTGTGGAGTTTCCCCAACTGCAAGGATCCTTACACTTCTTGGCAGCTTCACCAAATTTGGCATGATACCAACAGAGCGCGTCACAAGTACGAGAGTGTGTGAGAGCTGGACTGCGAGAACGGCCGCCTCTAGAAGGACTCCGTTGACGGGATCGTGCAGTGAGAGAGGCGACCAGGTCAGCTAGACGCGTTACCTCCTCGCGGAGTTGTTTGACTTCAGACGCCGAATCATGATCAGAACAGGTGCTAGACAGGGCTGAGACAGTGGGCGGGGCTACCTCCATAATTTTGTCTGCCATGTCTACGAGTTTGTTGACGTCCATGGTAGTGTCTGCAGATGCAAGAACAACTCTGACGTTGGCGGGGAGCCGTTGGAGAAAGAGCTCGCGAAGGAAGGAGCCGGCAGTGTCAGCCGACGATCCGAGCTTGTCACCTAGCAGCTGTTGCATGCGGCGGAGTAGCTGCGTAGGTTTCCGATCGCCGAGTTCTTCCCCGCTGATTAGCTGCTGGAGTTTCCGTTGCTCTGACGCAGTAGTACGTTTGATGAGTTCGGCCTTGAGAATAAGGATTCTCAGTAGGCGGCTTCAGGAGAAGGTCTCTCACCTCCATTGCGAACTCCGGGCTCAAAGACGTGATGACATAGTCGAATTTAGTCCGTTGAGCTGTAATGTTCCGGGTGGTAAATTGTGCTTCCACCTGTGCAAACCATACTTCTGGGTCGGTAGGCCAAAAAGGAAGAAGTTGCACGCTCACAGCGGCAAGAGTTGTAGTAGTAGTGGTGAGAGCAGTTGCAGCTGCGTTTGCGTCTGCGTCGGCCATGTATCACGTCAGGCTCACCAAATGTCGTGTGCCTATATCGTTAGCAGAAGCGAGGACGACGAACAAGCGGCCGAGAGAGACGCGACGTCGTGAAGACAACGTGAGGTCCAGAACTCAACGTGTTACTCCTAAAGGAATCTCGCGTTCCCCAATTGTTAACAATCATGCAGCTAACATGCAACATGCGTACAGTATGTAGAACCTGTACAGTTCACTACAACGGGAAGACATTCCGGACCGGGTGCCAAACAACACAACGACATTGGTCTCCTCTCTAGAGTGATATCCGCGCTGCTGCCGCTCTCACAGCTCATTCGGCTATGAGCCTCTACGAAAAGGGACTTTGTAAAAGTCACAAGACTTGGCAAGTAGCGTACTCTAAACGCAAAGGGATAACCCGACTTCCGGTCTGGGAACTATGTGTCTGGCAGGCTTGCTGGCTGGCTGGCTGGCTATGTCTGTCACGCTACAGGAATGTGCCACGCCTCCTTAGTGTGGCCCAATCACGAAGCATTAATTCCTTTATGTAGTACGCGGCAACCAAAGACAATGGACGAACAACCAACTGCAGGCGCGAAACTTCCTTGAGAGTTTTCTCACCAGAACAGTGTAATTCATGTTTGCGATTGCTAGGACCTGTCGGAAATAAACAGCAGAACTCACCTGTCTACAACTGCTGACCCGAAATCGATCGCTTTCTTGGTTTTACGATATTTATACGGGAATATAACATTACGTAACAAGAAGAGATTCTATATCCCGTATACAATGACTCTACTTACGACTAACAGACTATTTACGGACTTTGCGGTTACGCGAAACGACAGTCGCTATGTAGGATTTTAAATACATTTTACAGGTAGCACGTCTAGACAGAAAATAGCGTGTATATTCGTATTTCTTCGCGACAATCAAAATACTCCTCCTAGCGTGCACGTGGACGTACGTGGTGTTCAGGAGGACTTTGAAGGCTCATAGCTGTAGAAGCGACGGTTTAAACACAGCTTCAATTACTAGTTAATTAATTAAGGAAGGCTTATTACAAGTACATATGTCTACGTGAGGAAGCAAAAGCTGTTGAACAGTTTTTGGTTACAAACACGCATTGGGGCTGTGGGTATTGTCAGACTGGTTTACTAAAACTAAACAGTGATAATAGTGGTTGGGAACGTGCAGTGAAGTGTTGATATCTTACAGATTTGTGTGATTGACTTAAACAAGTTCAAAGTTTGTTTTACTAAGCAGTCATTAGTGGCTGTAAAAATTGCAATCAATTGTGACATTTGCTTTCCATCCTATACTGAGCTAAAATAGCAATTCCTGCTTACAACAACTACACATAAAAAGCAACGACTAAAAGCAGACAGTTATGTAGAGATAACAACAATAACCCACATATGTCATTCCTTCCCTCCTTTGCCCTACTAAAGCTCCCTAGTAATGCTCCCTATAGCTGGTAATGCTTGTGAGAGCAGCTAGCAGTCCAATTGTGAAGTTGCCTCCCTTTTTTCAAGTTAGATGTAAATGACCTCAACAACATCCATGCTCCTGCCTTCCAAGTTTCCTCTAACTGTCCTCCTTCCTGCAGTTGATTTGTATGAATCTGTTGACTTTTGTGTGATCAAAATGGTGAAAGCCATCTCGGCAGTTGGTCGGTCAGCACGTCTATCACGTGTCATTTGCAAGCACATATCCAACAGATCAGGGTCTTTAATCTTTCGTATTTGACTTCGCCTTTCTGTAGGAATTGGTGACAGACCCGTAAACAACTCAGTCAGGGTCACACCCAGACTGTAAACATCAGACTCTCGTGTGCTGCGAGCTGAGCTACCATCACTGCGAGGAAATTTCTCAGGTGCACAATATTCAAGACTCAGAGCACCTAGAGAGGTGCTGCTGTTGATCATGTGACTTGCACCAAGATCACCCACTTTAGCTACCATATCACGAGTGATCATCACGTTGGTAGTACGGATATCACAATGAACATAAGGCTGAGGACGCAGGCAATGCATATACGTAATGGCCGCAGTAGTATCTGTAGCTATGTCGATCTGCTCTCGGAACGACAGATAGCAATGGTAGCTCTTTGAAGCACATGCTGCCTTCATTAGATCACTAAGTGAGCCTTGAAGAAGCTCCATCACAATTTGGATGGGAATTTCATTCTTCATCACACCACCATAGATAGGGACGAGGTTGGGATGATGCAACTGACTGCAGACGGTCAGTTCTCTCTTGAAAACTGGTGCCAGTTGAGGAAGCCTCAGAATCTCATGGAACGTTTTGACAGCAACAGGGACATCACACCAGTGACCCACTTGAACAACTACGCAAACAATGTACATAGTAGCATACTCATACAACTTTATTTAAATCCAATGACACCTTAGATGTATGATCTAACTGACTATCTCACCTCCATATGATCCTTCTCCCAATTTCTTGCCATCAAGTTGCAATTTATTTGCCTGAATTTCCAGGGCATTCCAATATTGATTGAGCTGTTTCTCCTTCTCTTGGAAAGCCTCTTCAGCACACTCATGTTGTGCTTGAACACGACGTACCTCCTGACTCAGCTGCCTTTTCTCAGCTCCTAGCTGTTCCTTGTCAGCTGCTAGCTGTTCCTTGTCAGCTGCTAACTGTTCATTCTCAGCTGCTAGTTGTTCCTTGTCAGCTGCTAGCTGTTCCTTGTCAGCTGCTAACTGTTCATTCTCAGCTGCTAGCTGTTCCTTGTCAGCTACTAACTGTTCATTCTCAGCAATTTTTTGGTCTAGTCTTGCCTTTGTCTCTCTTTGCTGTAATTGCTGACTTGCTTCTTTTCCATCCTGACGTGAAACTGACGACTGTCGTTTATCATCTTGTCGTTGAACAGGTACTGACGACCGCTGTGAAAAGAAAGCAATTAGCAGCAACAAGAATGTATAGGACTCATAGTAATTATTCACTACAGTAGGATGTCACAGTATATACAAACGCTTCAGTCAATTGAATGGGAGGTGCTACAAACCCACTTTGTGTGCAAAATTAGTTTATATGCCTATGAGCAGTAACAGTCTACAGAGTGTTCTCATTCACTTTTCTGTCTATAACTTTGAATCTCTTAAATGTGCAACAGAGAATGAAGTGGGAATTCATGCAATCAGTGTTCAGTCTTTGATACCTTAATGAGGTATAGTTGCCTACTACTATAGAGTAGAGTAATGGTCACATGTATACCATGTCTGACGAGTGAGGTATCACTTGACAAAGATGGAATAGCATGTCTGGTAATTGATGTCAATTAGGTAATTAGGTATCAGGAATATTCAACAGTTCAGGGTCCCAAAGCATTCAGATAAGTAACATCTTATTGTACAGTAAAATACAGTATTTGTTTGAATCCTTTCTAGTGCTGTGGCACAGCCATTGCATAGATGGATAACAAGATTAGACTCATTATGACTGCAAACTGACACCATCCATAGCACTAATGTCTCAAGCAAAATCATCATCAAATGTTCATTTGCACAAAATATCACATAATTATTACAGTTTACATAACACACATGCTGCAAACAGCAGACAAACACTACGCTATACAAATTACTTTAATTAGGTGGCGATTAAGTCCACCCACGCAAAACAACGCCGAATTTCACTTGTTACAAAAAAACAACTAACGAACTCAAAACAGCCATACCATTCAGCAACAACACCCCGAAAGAAGTCCTTCTAATTCGGACGAAGCTCTAGAAAATCAAAAAAAAGTCGTCTGGACAGCCGGTGCGGCTCCAAGCAGTGGTTTTCTTCGTCAAATTGAGCCGCCATTCTGAAACGTACGGGAGTTTTGAAGCATCACGTGGATATAACGAAGTCCCGGCTATCATCTCTGACGTTGAACATGAATTCGTTAAGCCTCGAATTTCCAGACCAGACAGCGCGCGAAGCGCGCGAACTCTACTGTCTGTTCCCCATAAGTGTGAACTTTGAAAATCATCAATATCTCCGCTGTTTTTAGGACTTCCGCGATGATCTCGGTATGGTTAGAAACCGCTAGGTCTGGCATTTCTGTTTATCAAATTATCTAAGTCCTTCCTACAAACGAAACGAAAGGATAATACTTGTGCATATCAAAGACAAACGGGTGGAGCAATGGTTATTATCCAATTATCTTGTAAGACCAACGGATCAGCAGCTGGAACCATTTAAGATAATTGGTGTAACATGGTCCAACTGGAGCAGTTCCTATAGTGTTCTAATGAGCGCACCTGGTGTGACATCTACTTCATTACTCACTTCCGAGTTCACACCTACGGGGAATCGACAGTAGTCTGGACCAAGTCGACACTAAAAAATGATTTCGGAAGTATTTATCAATAGCGATGCTAAATGGTGTCTAAGAGCGTAGGATCGTTTTACCTAGATCAACATATCATTTGTAAATGCCATGAGACGTCTGCCGTGTTTGCGGCGATATCTTGGTGGACGGCATGAAACGACGACTCTGATTCTTCGGCAGACCGCTAGCTAGTCTAACCGCTCGACTAGCGAGACTACCGCTCGACCAGTTGTCAAAGGTGATGGTCTGGCGACGCTGCTGTGCATGTCCTGTCACCGCAAGCTTGAAAATATCGAAGAACTGAAGCTGAAACTAAGACTAAGATGTGTGCGTGCAGTCATTCTCTTCGCGTGCACTTAGCCGCCCACGAGGATTTCACACGCGCGCAGTCAGTGCTAGGGTAAGCTTACACCTAGCAAAGCCAATCAGAATTTACAACTGAGATTTGGGTTGTAGGAGCTGATTAGATTAGAAGGGCTATTTCCGAAATCATTTTAAAAGTATCGACTTGGTCCAGACTAGAGTTCGCGCGCTTCGCGCGCTCTCTGGTCTGGAAATTCGAGGCTAGCCTTCGTTGTGACCGGATATATTTGATATTATTTATTTAAATAATTGCGCAATAGCGCCGAGCGCATAATATGGGTGTGGTGCTAACTCCGCCCGCCTTTGTTCCTAGCGACATTCAATGAGCATTTAGCATATAATTTGTTGCACGTGTGTTTCAGTAGATCCGCCTGGATATTTGTTTGGCGACCAATCATCAGTTGCGATATAATTAATTAGTCTCCATGATTGGTTCCGACGTTCGACATCGAAAGAGCTTCAATCCTACCGTTATTTCTTTCGAAAATCGTTCGGCGACCTGTTTCTTCCTTCTGCGAACGATTTTTGGCCAAGCGACCGTTTTGGGAGACGCGTCGGCGTGAACAACTCGAACCGAGCAGACTCGCCCACCGTAATTCACGTTTCCCCGCTCGTCATCCGTTCGTTTATGGGTTTGGCTTTGCCTATAGGTTGATTGAAATGTTATTGAGAGGATAGACGAATGTTGGCTACGTCTACGACTGATAATGAGCGACACGAAGAGGTCTGGTTCGTCTCGCGGCGTGACATTGGACTAGATTGCTAAATTGTTGCATTTGAGGTTGTTCTTGGTACTTCTAATAAAGTAAGAAAGATGTAGAAACATGTGCAGTGTGTTGAGGCTGTTGGCTGACCAGCTAGAGTGCAGTTTAGAGCAATTAGAGCAGCAAGATGTTGGTAATTAGAGTCACGTGTCATATGGTTGACCTGAAACGTCCTCTGTAGCGACGTGTTCTTGCAGATTTTTCAACAACGCGCTCGCAAACAGCCACGAAACTCTCCATAAAAGCAACAAAGTTATGCAGCCATTTTCACACCTCACACCTTCGAACAATCACCCGTAAGTGTCGTCAGAGTCACTTAGATTTGTCTAGAAAATTCATTTTGCGTCTGTTTGGCAATCCGCCTCCCACTGAGTCTTCGAATACAACGTTCTACCATTCTGCCGAGTTACAACCGGTTTGAGCGAAGTTCGCGATCGACCTACGATAGAACTAGGGCTACCTAGAAAGCATAGAAACGCGTAGTTTGGCAAACAACGAACCCACGAGTAGAAAGGGGCTAACTAGACATGTATGCAACTGGGGTTTCAGCTCGAAAAGAGCGCGCAGTTCAAAAACATCATTGCGGTAAGGTGAGGTCGGACATGCGTAGGCAGGCCAACTCGCCCCCTTCTAATAATTCATTCAATAGATGCATTGTTTACTATTACACACACATACAGTCATGTACTCACCGGCTGCTGTTCATCCAGTGAATGATGGAATAAATGAGAGCAAAAGAAACATGAGAAACAGTGTGAGACAACACAACATCAACACTCAACTGTCACACACTAACCCATTTCTGTGATATAAGAGAAAAGACACTAGTTAGTTAAACAGTCACTCTCATGTCACACTACACTAAAACACAAGACACATCACCAATTCCTCTACTATCCTCATGCACTTACCAATTCATCACATTGCACAATAATTACTTGTTGTAATAAATTGTATTAAGATAAACAAAACACATTGATATCTATTAGTTAAAAATACCAACTTCTCCACCCTTAATTAACAATCTCATTTCTTACAAACCACATTTGTAATGCAGTAACCACCAAAACCTTAATTAGTCATCCCATCAATAGCTGTTTTGAAACACTGAAATTCAAAACAACAAAAGAGCAAAAAGGTATGCAAACACATTTACAGGCATGCTCATGCACACACACACACACACACACACACACACACACACACACACACACGTACACACACACACACACACACACACACACACACACACACACACATACACACGTACACACACACACACACACACACACACACACACACACACACACACACACACACACATACACACGTACACACACACACACACACACACACACACACACACACACACACACACACACACACACACACACACAACTACACAAAATGTGCTCGTAGCTCTGAAATAACCACACAAGACAATCAACTCAGTCTTACTCTATATTGTGATACAAACTAAACCATTATAACAGCAAACTGATACTATACGAGTACATAACAAAAAATAATAGATGCATTGCTCACTATTACAAACACATACAGTCATGTACTCACCTAATGATGTTCATCCAGTCAATGATGGAATAAATGAGAGCAAGAGAAACATGAGAAACAGTGTGAGACAACACAACACCAACACTCAACTGTCACACACTCACCTCGAGCTGTGATAAAAGAGAAAAGACACTAGTTAGTTAAACAGTCACTCTCATGTCACACTACACTAACACACAAGACACATCACCAATTCCTCTACTATCCTCATGCACTTACCAATTCATCACATTTCACAATAATTACTTGTTGTAATAAATTGTATTAAGATAAACAAAACACATTGATATCTATTATTTAAACATACCAACTTCTCCACACACATAATTAGCAATCTCATTTCTTACAAGCCACATTTGCAATGCAGTAACCACAAAACCTTAATTAGTCATTGCATTAATAGTTGTTTTGAAACGCTGAAATTAAAACAACAAAAGAGCAAAAAGGTATGGAAATACATTTACAGACACACACACACACACACACACACACACACACACACACACACACACACACACACACACACACACACACACACACCAGAAAAAGCATGCACAAAGACACTGATATAAACATACAAAACACTAAACAAATCAGCCATGCATTCAACCTTGTTAATAATTAACTTAAGCTACAATCGTAAAAGAAGAACTCCACAGTAAGTGGTGAACTGCTTCCTGAGAAGTTCACTCTAAATGGGCTGAATTGACTTCCGGTCCGTCTGTCCTTATGTTGCTATCTATGTTTTATGTTTGTAAGCGTGTGTCACGCTTGGGGATTTGATTTAAGCCAATCATCAGTCCTTTTGGGACACGCAAAAAATATGGTAGGTGACGTACAATAGCTTGTCAGCATGAATCTCTCTCAGTGATTTGATGAGCCAATCATCAGTCCTTTTTATGCATGCATTGCATGCACCATTGCTTGCGCACAAGCAACATGCATCATCCGCGACCTTCAAGAGAGCAATATGTTTTAGGTGTAATGTAGGATTGATGATGAACGATCGACGTCGTCTTGCAAGAAAGATTCCTAGAAAACGATGACGCTGCTATCTTCTGGATCCGGCCGCTACATGTCACTTCACAGTATTTCCCAAACACAGGTAGGAAACGTACAGTACGAGATAGATCTCTAGCTACAACAAACTAGTGGAACGAAAGACGAGAGAGCAATGGCTCAACGATAGCATGATAAACGCGTCCATACACATCAATAGTTAACTTCAAGTGATGCAAGAGTACCACAGAATTGAAAAATAACGTGGAGGATAACAAGCCTGCTCATGCAAGAGCTACGCAGATGTCACGCATGTGCATGTGCTGAATTCTGAGTATTGTGGGACATTGATGATATTTAGTTAATTATCTTTAATCACATCAACGCAACCCTCTGCTTTCAAAGAATTATACATTCTAGCAACAAGCTAATGATTAATTAACGACAATGACAATAAACAGACAAAAATTAATAAAATTTACATTAATATTCACAATAAATACACACACACACACACACACACACACACACACACACACACACACACACACACACACACACACACACACAACTACACAAAATGTGCTCGTAGCTCTGAAATAACCACACATAAGACAACCAACTCAGTCTTACTCTATATTGTGATACAAACTAAACCATTATAACAGCAAACTGACACTATAAGAGTACATAACAAAAAATAATAGATGCATTGCTCACTATTACAAACACATACAGTCATGTACTCACCTAATGATGTTCATCCAGTGAATGATGGAATAAATGAGAGCATGAGAAACACGAGAAACAGTGTGAGACAACACAACACCAACACTCAACTGTCACACACTCACCGCTTCCTGTGATATAAGAGAAAAGACACTAGTTAGTTAAACAGTCACTCTCATGTCACACTACACTAACACACAAGACACATCACCAATTCCTCTACTATCCTCATGCACTTACCAATTCATCACATTTCACAATAATTACTTGTTGTAATAAATTGTATTAAGATAAACAAAACACATTGATATCTATTACTTAAACATGCCACCTTCTCCACACACATAATTAGCAATCTCATTTCTTACAAGCCACATTTGCAATGCAGTAACCACAAAACCTTAATTAGTCATTGCATTAATAGTTGTTTTGAAACGCTGAAATTAAAACAACAAAAGAGCAAAAAGGTATGGAAATACATTTACAGACACACACACACACACACACACACACACACACACACACACACACACACACACACACACACACACACACACACACACCAGAAAAAGCATGCACAAAGACACTGATATAAACATACAAAACACTAAACAAATCAGCCATGCATTCAACCTTGTTAATAATTAACTTAAGCTACAATCGTAAAAGAAGAACTCCACAGTAAGTGGTGAACTGCTTCCTGAGAAGTTCACTCTAAATGGGCTGAATTGACTTCCGGTCCGTCTGTCCTTATGTTGCTATCTATGTTTTTATGTTTGTAAGCGTGTGTCACGCTTGGGGATTTGATTTAAGCCAATCATCAGTCCTTTTGGGACACGCAAAAAATATGGTAGGTGACGTACAATAGCTTGTCGGCATGAATCTCTCTCAGTGATTTGATGAGCCAATCATCAGCCCTTTTTATGCATGCATTGCATGCACCATTGCTTGCGCACAAGCAACATGCATCATCCGCGACCTTCAAGAGAGCAATATGTTTTAGGTGTAATGTAGGATTGATGATGAACGATCGACGTCGTCTTGCAAGAAAGATTCCTAGAAAACGATGACGCTGCTATCTTCTGGATCCGGCCGCTACATGTCACTTCACAGTATTTCCCACACAGGTAGGAAACGTACAGTACGAGATAGATCTCTAGCTACAACAAACTAGTGGAACGAAAGACGAGAGAGCAATGGCTCAACGATAGCATGATAAACGCGTCCATACACATCAATAGTTAACTTCAAGTGATGCAAGAGTACCACAGAATTGAAAAATAACGTGGAGGATAACAAGCCTGCTCATGCAAGAGCTACGCAGATGCCACGCATGTGCATGTGCTGAATTCTGAGTATTGTGGGACATTGATGATATTTAGTTAATTATCTTTAATCACATCAACGCAACCCTCTGCTTTCAAAGAATTATACATTCTAGCAACAAGCTAATGATTAATTAACGACAATGACAATAAACAGACAAAAATTAATAAAATTTACATTAATATTCACAATAAATACACACACACACACACACACACACACACACACACACACACACACACACACACACACACACACACACACACACACACACACACACACAACTACACAGAAATACGCTTGTAGCTCTGAAGCGAGTAGAACACAGCTATATTTACTATATAGTATTTTGCATTCAATTATCCCAATTTGGCCTTCAATTATCGGATTCAGGCGTTCACTTATCCGGTCTGTCTAATATCCATGAAGAGCTAAAATAGTTTACATAGTCTGCGGTTGAGCAGGTGCTGAAATTCTTTCATTCATTGATCTAGCAGCCATCTCAGGGGCGGCGGAGCGAGTTGAAAGTTGAGGGGGCTGAAAGGGTAAACATTACAGAAAGCAGAAATTCTACAGCATAAAGTTGATAAAGTTGGGGGGGCTCTATCCCCCCCAGCCCCCCCGGCTCCGCCGCCCCTGCATCTCTACGCACTAATCTGTAACATTACTCTCCAAACACACGAACGTTGTGGCTGCGTACTTCTTGATCACCGCAATCGAACAAACCTTCCTTGGTTCCAATAGAGTCACCTTCAGGTAAGACTACTGTACATCTATCCTATGCATTGACATCTACGCTAATGGTAATTACATAACACTACATATTACTGCGCAACGGTCCGTTTACATGCACGCATGTAGATACTATAAATTACGTACCGTAGTTACACAAACTTAAATAATCTACATGTCTTCCAGCCTAATAATGGCCATATAGGAGCCTTCACCGTCAGGAAATGTTA